>NC_056728.1:214458401-214575901 GCF_019279795.1 Protopterus annectens
GTCTATATCAAGCCTTGTTGGAGGGTACTTATGTTTTTGGAGGATTCTGTGACTCTCTCTGGTTTGTAAATATCTGCAGACAAGCCTAACCAGAGGCCCTTGATGTGCATTTGTGTGTGTATGTATGTCTCTATCAATATGTGGGTGAGTGAGTATGTATGTATGTGTGCGTGTGTATGTGGATATATATATATATATATATATATATATATATATATATACAGACACACACACATATATATATGGGGGTGTTTGTGGGTGTGTCTGTGTATGTGTCTGTATATATGTATGTACATACATATATAACTCTGTGTATGTGTGTGTAACTGTACATGTATCTATATGGTCTTGGTCATAGGTGACTCCATAGAAAAACACACAGATGTCCACCTCAACAGGCTGGACAAGGAGAAGGTCAGTGTCAGCTGTGTGTCAGGTGCCAGGATCCATCAGGTCACATATGCACTCAAGTTTCTCAACAAGTACCGTTACGAATCTGTCATAGTCCATGTTGGAGTGAATGACTTGAAACATACCCCACTGGATTATGTGAAGAGAGACATGACTGAGCTTGTCAGATTGTGTGTTTCAGGCAGGTATGTCCCTAGCCCTAAGCAGCATTCTACCTTCACCCAAGATGATGCCTTAGGATAAACAAAAAATGATTGACTTAACAATTGGCTTAGCTTCTGGTGTCAGTGCAGGGAAGTCCAGTTGTCTGTCAGCCTGGGAAGATACAGTGAACATACCACACTGTTTTGC
Organism: Protopterus annectens; assembly: GCF_019279795.1. Taxonomy (NCBI): domain Eukaryota; kingdom Metazoa; phylum Chordata; order Ceratodontiformes; family Protopteridae; genus Protopterus; species Protopterus annectens. Next base: position 214,459,164 of record NC_056728.1, read on the forward strand.
CAAGGATGGTCTGCACTTGTTGCCTCTTGGCTTTCAGTTATTGACTCGGCTTCCCCATAGTGCCTTTTTTTAGGGAATGTAATAACAAAATTCCTTATGTAACAAAATCCACTAGAGACAAACTCAGGGATGTTCTTCGCTCCACATTGCTGCAGTCCTTACTATTGGGTAGTCCGCTGTCCAGTCGGCCCGAATACCAGAGTATAAGGCTGACGTCGGTCAGGGCGCATTAGACTGACGTCAGTACGTCAGGGTACTAATGCGCATGACCGACGTCATATCCTCAGTCTTTTTTGCCGCATGGTCCGATGCAGAAGCAGTTTTGCGAGTGCAGGTTGGCGTTCTGAAATATTTCCGAAGCCGGAGTTTCAGACCGAATCAGAGTTGGCTAAGTACCCCGTTGGGGAACATTTTGGTTTTTTCTTGCCTCAGTATTTAACCGGATGTCAGAAAAAGTGAATAACTGTATTTCTTGTGGGAAACAGATACCTCATAGGGATTACCATACCTTGTGTATACCTTGTTTAGGGCCTGAGCACGGCGTTGTTGGATGCCGCTCTTGTGCTAGGTTTAACAAGCGCACTATTAAGAGACGGTTAGACTGTGCCAGGTTAGTGTTTGGGAAGCGTTGCAATTATAAAATGCCGCCGGATGCTCCGGCCCGCTTCCAAGAAGCGCAAGGACAAAACAGCGAAGCCTAGGGTTGATGAACCGCAGTCCCGACGCCGGTTCTTTAGAAGGCTCAGTGGAGCCAGAGGTTTTGCCAGGAGTTTCTTTGGAGTCTCAGGCAGAGACTTTACTGTTACAGGATGTGCCTTCAGGAGGTAGGCCAGGCTGAGGGGCTTCTCAGGTAACTGTTCTTCCCTCTCTTCCCAAGGTAGTTAGAGCCTCTCCTTCTGTTGCCAAAACTTCTTTGAGAGGTAGGCCAAGTTCAGCTTCAGTGGGGGCTTCTCCTAGCATTTCAGGTTCTGTGCCTAAGAAACATATGCTTAAAATGGCAGAAGATTTGATTACTATGATTAGAGGTTCTATGCCCCTCCTGATAAGAGGCCTAGGGTGGAACCGAGTTTGATAGTTTTGAACAGTGTTCAGAGGCTTCTGAGTCTTCTCGCGGAAGATTTGCAGGAGTATCCTCCTTATTCTGATTCTGATGTGGATGATTCCACTCCTACAGCTTCTCCTCCTGAGGATTTCTCATTTTCAGAGACTCTGCATTCCATGAGGGAGCACTTTAAATGGGAAGGCCAGGATTACTCTGATTCCAGGAAAAGGCTTAGGGAATTCTTGTTTTGCCCCAGCATAGGCCCTTAGCTATACCTCCTGTGTTGAATGTGGTGGAAGATGTTTTTGCAGAGGCTTCCCTGAACCCTGATTCTTTGCCTCCTGCTCCTGTTAAACCTGATAGGTACTATAGGGTGCCTGAAGCTCATAAGTATCTTTTAAGAGTCCTAGGGCAGACCCGAAACTGCTTCTCAGGGACCTAAAGGTGTTAAGGCCTCTGTGGTTAAAACCCTGTTCCCACTGATAAAGAGGCAAGGGCTTTGGATAGATGGGGAAAGAAAGTGTATACTTCTTCCACTTTAGCCATGAGGCGTTGAATTGTCAGTTTCACATGCTTAAATATCAAAATTATCTCCTTTCACAACTGAAATCTAAGGTGGATGCTTTGGCGGAAGGTATTGAGTGTAAAGAGTTGCTGGATTTAGTTCATGTGTCTGAACAAGTGGGTAAGCATTCCTTGCAATGTGGTTTTGATGCTGTACAGGCCTCCTCGAGGGTGGCTGCCACTAGTTCTGTTCTTCGCAGGCATGCCTGGTTGAGGGATCAGAATTTAGCTGAGCATGTTAAGACAAGGATTTTGGATGCTCCTTTACAGTCGGATGTGTTGTTTGGTTCGCCTGTGGAAGCAGTTTTAAAGAAAATGGAGGACAAAGCTAAGTCTATGCAAAATGTTAAAGATTTTTTGCAGGTGCAGCCACCGAAGTTTAGTAGAAATTGGCCTACTAAGGGATGGACATATCCTGCTTATGATTCCCAGTCTAGGGGTAGGTCTAGACGTGGTAGGGGCAGAGCTCAAGGTTCTTTTAGGCCTAGAACAGGGAGTTCACCTGCTCAGACTTCTGGTGAGGGCAGGGGTCAGTCCTTTCGTAAACAGACCCAATGACCTGCCTTTTCAGCTGCCAGTAGATTCTCGTCTGGCAGCTCCTTTGGGAGGAAGACTGTTTCTTTTCAAGGAAAATTGGGATTTAATTACTCAAGACAGATGGGTGTTGGATATCATTCACCACGGTTACAGGTTTTATTTCCATAAATTGCCCCCTTTCAAAGGCATGCCAGACGTTCCTCCTCCACAAAGGAAAGAGGCCCACAAGCAAATTTCTCAGTTACTCCAAATAGGGGCCATTCAGCCAGTCCCTGTATCAGAAAGGGGCCTAGGATTTTATTCTCGTCTGTTCCTAGTACCAAAGAAGGGGAACACGTGGAGACCAATTTTGGATTTATCTATCCTCAACACTTATCTGGACATTCCCAAGTTCAAGATGTTGACGTTACAACAGCTTTTACCTCTGCTGGGCAAAGATCACTGGATGGTAACTTTAGATCTCAAGGAAGCTTACCTTCATGTGCCTATAAGACTAAGTTGCAGGAAGTATCTGCGTTTTCGAGCTGGAAATTCTCATTATCAGTTCTCTGCATTGCCCTTTGGCTTATCTACTGCGCCCAGAGTATTCACAAAGGTTCTGGCTCCAGTGATAGCTTACTTCAGGCTAACAGGAATTCAAATCTATCCTTACTTGGACGACTGCCTGATTCTGGCTCAAGAAAAGGAAGACCTTCTACAGCATCTGGAATATGTTATAGCAGTGCTAGGATGCCTAGGGTATTCTGTGAACGAAATTAAGTCCAGTCTAGTACCCTCTCAAGACATGTGCTTTCTGGGTGTGAGACTGAATACAGCAGCCCAGATGGCCTTTTTAACCCCGGACAAACAAAAGAGTCTATCACTTTACTTCCATCAACTATCTCATCAGTCCATGCTGACTGCAAGGACAGTCCTTCAAGCATTAGGGTTCATGGCATCTTGTATTCTGGTGCTTCCCAATGCCAAACTGCATATGAGGAAGCTACAATGGTATCTCAAAAATGTATGGACACAGCACTGCCAGGATTTGGACACTGTCATTCAAATAATACCTTGCCTTCAAAAAGAATTTTTGTGGTGGGCTCAGGAATGTCACCTAAACAAGGGACTCTCTGTGACCCGGCCAGAGGCGAGTCAGATTTTAACGACAGATGCCTCGGACATTGCTTGGGAGCTCATCTGAATGGAAAGTGGATACAAGACAAGTGGCCTGCCAGACTACAGCATCTACATATCAACATGAAGGAGATGTTAGCAGTCCAGTTTGCATTAATGGCTTTCAAGGAGTTACTTCTTCCAGGGCAGGTGTTGATTCTAACAGACAACACAACTGTCATGTGGTACATCCACAAGCAAGGGGGAACACATTCTTATCCTCTATGCAGGCAAGCAATGATTTTATGGGAGACTGCGCTAAGCTTGCAACTAACTCTTCAGGCAAGGTTTCTGCCGGGAGCACAGAACTCCTTAGCAGATGTGTTAAGCAGACAAATCATGGATCCCCACGAGTGGAAACTGGATCTTCATGTATTTCAGAAATTGACAGTGTCATGGGGAACTCCAGACATAGATCTGTTCGCTTCTCCACTAAACCACCAGCTGCCAAAGTTTTGCACAAAGGCGTTTCATCACACAGCTTGGAAAGTGGATGCTCTGTCTTTCAGTTGGAAAAACCTTCATGTGTATGCCTTTCCACCTCTGCCTCTTCTTCCAAAGGTGCTATTAAAAGTCAGACAAGACAAGCCAAGGATGATTTTGATAGCCCCAGATTGGCCTCGGCAACACTGGTACCCACTACTAAGGAGTCTGGTAAGGAAGCCTCCATGGCCTTTACCTTTGATTCCTCATCTGTTATCTCAGAAGGACGGTCATCTGCTCAATGTCAAGCTTCACTCTCTTCATCTGACAGCCTGGCATATTCTGTGTTGAAACACAGCAGGTCTCAACTTCCTCAACAAGTTTTAAATGTGATTATGGAAGCTAGAAGACCTAGTACAAGGAAAGTGTACGCAGAAAAATGGAAGAGATTTTTATTTTGGAGTACAGCAAAGAATTTGGAGATTTCTGAGCCTAATTTGAGTGTGGCTCTTCAATATCTTACTGAGTTATTGGACAAAGGTTTGTCCTTCTCTTCCATTAAGATTCATGCTGCAGCAATTTCAGCTCACTATGATTGTGACCCACCATTGTTTTCGCATCCTTTGTTCAAGCAGTTTCTTAGAGGGCAAAGAATATAAGACCCCAATGAGCTCCTACTCCTGCTTGGGATCTCAATTTTGTGTTGGAAAAACTTACTCTACAACCTTTTGAGCCTGCGGCTACTGCTGAATTGAAATACTTGTCATGGAAGACTGCTTTTCTGTTGGCTATTACTTCTGCAAGAAGGGTGTCCGAGTTGCAGGCCCTTATGGCAGTAGAGCCCTTTTGATTTTCCATAAGGATAGGGTATCATTACGTACTAATCCTTCCTTTATGCCTAAGGTGGTTTCTAGTGTGGCTTTAAACCAAACTATTCATTTGCCTACTTTTTATGCAGACCCCCAAAATAAAGGGGAAAAGATTTTGCACACTTTAGATGTACACAGGCAATTGCGTTATTATTTAAGCAGGACTAAGGATTTTAGGCAGTCTCAGCAGTTGTTTGTTTCTTTTGCTTTGAGTTCAGGGCAAGCCTGTGTCAAAACAAACTATTTCTAGGTGGATTGGGTTTTGCATTGCATTTTGTTATTCCCATCATGGCAAGGAGATTCCAGCTGGGATTAGGCCTCATTCCACTAGGGCTACTGCCACTTCAACAGCATTTCTAAGGGGTGGCAACTAAGGATATTTTGGAGGCAGCTACTTGGAGTTCAGTGCATACTTTCTCTAAGCATTATCACCTTCCTATCTACTCTAAGTCTAGGGCTGGTTTTGCCACAGCTGTTTTGCAAGGCATGTTGTCAGCTCCTACTTCTTTATGATTTGCCAGCCTCCCTTACCTCTGCTTTGGGATTCTACCCAATAGTAAGGACTGCAGCAATGTGGAGCGAAGAACATAGTACAGTTTTGTACCTACCATAAATGTAGATGTTCGAGGATCCACATTGCTGCAGTCCAATTTACCCTCCCTCCTTCCCCTCTGTGTTTAGGGGTGGTTGTGTAGGTGAGGTTATATGCTGATATTTTTGTATATATCTTTTTGTATATATTGTACATTTGTTTGGTGCAGGTATTTTGGGCCTTGTCTTTTTAGGGTCTTCTGACATCTGGGGCAAGAAAAGACTGAGGATATGACGTCGGTCATGCGCATTAGTACCCTGGCGCATGGCGTCAGTCTAATGCGCCCTGACCGACGTCAGCCTTATACTCTGGTATTCGGGCCGACTGGACAGCGGACTACCCAATAGTAAGGACTGCAGCAATGTGGATCCTCGAACATCTACATTTATGGTAGGTACAAAACTGTACTTTATGCTGCTTATTGCTAGTAGTCTAAATCGGAACCTGCACTCACTGGAAGCACTCCTTACCTTGGAAGATGCTGATGTCTGTGCAGTCACAGAAACATGGTTCAAGGCCACAGAGAGCACCCCAGCCATGCAAGTCTACAGTGCCTTCCACAAATTCAGACCTCAAAAGGAGCCTGAAAGAAGCAAAGGCAGAGATGTATCTATCTTCAAGACAAATACACCTCAAGACTGGTCAAACTGTATGACTCCTTACCTAGAGGTACTCCAAGTCCAACTAACTGTAGGTAAAAGTCCTTTCCATATCATTGTTAGCTATAGGTCCCCCACCATGCACCATGGGAACCACTCTGCCTACCTGGACCTGTTTGAGTCACTCGCTATACAGCTGAACTCCTTGGTCGTGGGTGATATCAAATATCCTTCCATCTGTTTGGAGTCATATATGAGCACAAATATGTTCCCCCTAAGGTTTCTGGACTCTGGAACAGATAGTCTTTACCCCCACAAGAGACTTGAATGTCCTAGACTTATTACTCACCCACATAGGGCGTCTCTGCATTACCCCCTGTCTGTTGTCCTCCCTGGTAAAGTCTGATAATAAATCAGTCTCATTCAAAGTAATGATCATACCTGACCTCCCCCCAAGGAGCAAAAAGGATGAAAATTTTCTCCAAAGTAAGCTATAGTGTCCTAAGCGATGGCATAAATAGTTTCAAACCCCCTGCTACCACTGTCAACATTGACTCCTATATAGAGGTGTACACAAATGCCTTGTATAAACACCTATACAAATGTATAGAGCCTGCTGCTGTACCTGAATGGGTCAAAACAAAGTCCTTACAAAAAATAAAAAACAAGCCTACCTGGTGGACATCAAGCATAAATAGGTTATACAACAACAAGAAGAAACTAATGTCTAAGAACAAGAGGGAATTGACTCAGCAGAGGAAGGACACCCTCCACAGTTTGAACAAGCAAATTAGACATCTTGCAAAGTCCTCTAAAGCCAATTACAAATTTAAACTAGCATCCCTGGCCAAGGATAATCACAAGTTATTCTTTAGTTACATCAGAAATCTAAAAGGGAAGGCCCAGCTTTCTGCCAAACTAGTATTGGACAGTAACACTCATACTGACCCTGAGGACATCAGCAGCCTGCTAGCAGATAGATTTGGCACAAACTTCACCCCCTGTCCCCTCCAGACATACCCCAAAACATATCTGTCACCAGTCCTCTACCTAGTATATCCAAACAGCAGGTCATAACCGCACTCTCTATATTTGTAAGTCAAACAGTACCAGAAATACAAGGTATAGGGACCTGAATTTTGTCTGTGACTTAAACAGAATGTGTTGGAGAGACAGGTATGTGTCCAGAGACTGCCCCTCCTATGGAACAGACTTCCCATCCATCTGAAGCTAAGTTTGTCTATTTCCCAATTTAAGCAAAACCTAGACCAGTGGACGGGCAATAGGAAACACACCAAGCCTGGTACTCATGTCCCTTACAAACAGAGGCAGCTTATAAATGACTGGTCTTCACTTTCCAGTTTGAATAGAGGACATCATTATTCTTTCTGTAAAGCCTGGACTGGCTTACAAAGGCCCCCAGGGTCTCTAGCCTAATAAACTGTGACTCTATGAATTTATGTATTCTTTAAGTCACATTGGCTATGTCCTTGTGCTAATCCTGACTAATCCTAAAAGTCGCATACCACCCACATACTATTACCCAAGGGCTTCTCTCTCTTCTCTTCGTTCAAGATCCCTACAAATGTATCTCCTCTAATCACCAAGCCTTCATCTCTGCTCGTTTATAGGATTCTAGTTCCTCGGTCTGCCTTCACCTCATAATTGGACTAGGGTCTATTTGTGGGATAAAGTTACATCCTTCTCCTTTGAGCTTATAATCTTATCCCCTCTTTTGCTTAACATATCTGTATTTCTGTTACTTACATATCATGGGAATGTGAATTTATTTCTATGTAAATTTGTGTTAATTCTATTATGTTATTAAGAATTTATCTGTATGTTATTTCATGTGTTGTTTTTATTGTGGAGCTTTTCTCCCCGGGCCTCTGCTGAAAATGGACATGTATCCAGTTGGACTAACCCAGTCAACAAATGTAAAATAAACAAATGAAATAAATAAATGAATCCATGAATATATCTATATGTATTGATCTCTGTCTCTCTCTCTCTCACTCTGTATATATATATATATATATATATATATATATATATATATATATATATATATACACGTATATGCATGTGTGTGATGAGTGTTTCAACTGTCTTCTGTAGTGGTACGTTATGGGAACAGCTTTTTTATATTTAAGATGCAGGTTACAGTTAGGGGCAGGGTTAGCATGTGTTACTTAAGTACAACATGGAGGCTTTGCTGGCTATAATGGATCCAGTAGCCCAAAAACTCTTGTACATCTAGAAATCAAACAATCCAGCTAATACTATGGCCATAGTTCTAAATTCACTCCAACAAAAATAAATAAATAAAACATGGTGGAGGAATAGATTTATAACATACCACCTACCCACTTCTCTGGAAGAAACTAACACTCCAAATTAAACAGTGTGACACACACTCTGCCTTTAAAAGGGATAACTGGTTGGATATTCAAAAATTCACCCGCTGGTATGACTGGCCTGGCCCTCCTTGAAAAGGGAGGAATGGCTTAAGGGTGGGTACTGGCAAACGGGGAAATGTCCTTGCAGCTCTGTTGACTTGCAACTGCTACGAACCTATGACATAAGTCACACCCCTGTATGGAAGCAGATTTAGTTATGCCTGCTTTCCTGAGGAGTCTTTGGTGACCTGCATGGACTTGCAGTATGTGGGAGTCGAAGAGGAGTACATGCTTCCTTGTCTTTTAGAGTGTGTGTGGACGACTTTGACAAAAGGTATATGCATGGTATTTTTATAGACAGTATGGCACTGGTGTAAGTACATTGCAGTGGCCACTAAAAAATTAAATCAAGAGTTTAATGTACTTTTTGCTTTTGTGGTTCAGAACTTCTTGAGATGCCAGTTTCTGTAAGATTAATCCAACTCATATGTTTAGAGATTTTAGCAAGTGCATCATTAAAATGAATGTATTTACTCTCATGCCAACATCTATTGCTAAAACTCTCCTCTTGGACAGCTATTTGTTGTTCCCCAGAATTTCACTGAAATTATTTTTTCATAGCTGTTCCAAGTCTGTTAAATATGTCACATAAAACTGTATATGTCGCTTTATTATCATTTTCTACTGATGGCAATCTCCACTAAAAATCCACAGTTTCTTATAGTTTGTTACATTAACTAAAAGTTTGATGGAATATATATAAAAATAATTACATAATTCTCAGTTTGTGGTAAATGAAGCCTGAGTCAATCATTTTGCATGTTAATTCTTCTAAAATTGCTGTAGTCATCCTTGGCTATGTGCTAAGTGCTTTTCATGTTGGACATACAGGATTAAACAATGGGTGTCAGCAGAGGTGAAAATGGCCCTATTCAACTTGATGAGGTGCTAAGTGCATTGGTTTTTGGATTGACAGTGATTTTCATTTCACTGTATGAGAGATTTAAATGATTATGTGCTTAACATGTCTTATTCATTTCATTCTATGTATTTATTTGAATGTATCAACCAGTGTAATCTATTCATCACAAAGTAATATATTCAGACTTTGCCTAGGTGCATCCTGTGGAGAGATAATGCCACCTACAACTAAACACAGATAAAACCCACCAAAAACTAGGTATGCTCTACCGACACAATCGATTCCTCACCCCATCTACTAAACTCACTCTCGCTACTACATTTCTCATCCCTTCCCTTCTTTATGGAGCCCCTCTCCTTACAAACCTGCAATCATCTCTCAAAACAAAACTGTCCTCCTGTTATAATAAAATTGCAAAATTTGCCACAAGCCACAAATCATCTACCCACCACTGCACATCTCTTCACAAACTTAACTGGCTAGAACTCCCCAACTATTTCACCTATACTCAGCTAACTTTTGCTCACAAACTAATTTTTCATCCCTCCCTCTGTCCTCTCAGCTCTACCTTTAAAATGCACCTACCTCAAAGACGCCTACGCTCTAGCAACCAAAACCTAATTGAGCTATACAAACCCCTTCATACTCCAGGACAAAACCTTCTATCCTTTGCTTTAGCACACCTATGGAACTCCCTCCCTCCCTCCATCCGTACCACCACCAACCTCCCTGGCTTTAAAAAGTCACTGCACCACACCTAACATCCTCATGGGAATGCTCCTGCTCCCATCCCTCATAGTCTGTTCTCTATTTCTTATAGGCTTCTAGATCATACATCAACAGTTACCAAATAATAAGCCAACTGCAACAACATCTTATAATTCTCTAATCCTAAGATTCCTCTCTAGAATCTGTATATTTACCATAGCTATGCTGTGATATTTCTACAAAATTTAACCTAAAGAATGTTTTACTGCACCTGCTTAAACCTTTGTTTTCAACAAAATGAAATCTAAACACTACATTATAAATGCTTAATCTCTGCCTTGTCTTAAGTCCACAACTGTTTGAATTTTAACTTCTGGAATCTTTTGTTACCACCATTTTAAAGCATTGTCTTTAACCTACTAATGTTTGTAATTGTAAACTACTATAACATTGTTTTTGTAATCAAAAAAATGCTATAATATTCGTTGTAACCTTTGTTTTGGAGCTTTTCTCCCCAGGACTCCATTGAAAATGGGTTCTCTTGGCCCAGTGGACTATCCTGGTAAACCAACTGCAAATAATAAATAAATAAATAAATAAATAAATAATGCTTGATTGAAATGTTTGGATGTGGGTATGCTGTTTTAGGAAATGGTATGTGACATTTTCTACAGAATTCAGCTCAGTTTGAGACTTGCAGTTATGATGGAAGGTTGGACAAGAGGTTAGTGCAGCTTTTTTATACTTGCTACTTGTCTAAGAATTTTACTTTTTGTGGCTGGTGAGAGTGGGATTATAGATGACTGTCATGATTTGCTTTAGGTGGCTTGAATTTTCCAGTAAGTTTCACAGATAACGGCTATATTATGTTGCTTAAACTGTATGTAGATTTTGTGCAAGTCACTTGGAGAAGCAGTCCGTTTTGTATGAGATTAGCTACTAGAAGAATTAATGGGGCCTGTTTAGACTACACACTTGGACACTACAGGTAAGAGAACATTTCTGTGTTTGGAAGATTCTTATTTAAACTGTGAATTATTGATGTAATCTCTCATGTTTGGTGTAATTACTAGAGAATTTTAAGTAGAAAGGATACAGTATATATTTGGTGTACTAGTTCTCATGTTGTATGGTGTATATAATGTACAGTTTTGTATTACATGTTTGATTTTTAGAGGATGCTAGTTTCACTGCACTCTGTGCATTTATTTTGATATGTGTGTGTGTGTGTGTGTGTGTGTGTGTGTGGGGGTATTTATTGTGGTGACTGTCTTTTTCCATGACTAGTTGGGAGTCTGGTTTTGCAGAAGGTGTGCCATATTCTTTTGATTTGCTCTGCAGCACTTTAGCTCAGTTGAGAGCATGCAGTCATTGTTGACGTTTTTTGTCTCTTATTAGTTAGGTATTTTTTACACTATTGTGTTTTCCTTTTGTGGCTAGTAAAAAAAAAATGTTTAGGGTAATCTCCAAGTGAAGTACCTCGCAGGATGCACAGTAGCAAAACCCGCCCCAAACACGCCTCGCGCATGAATATTTATTTGTTCCTGCTTTACAATGAGTAAACCATACAGAATCTAACTAACAAGACAACCCAGAAGCGTTTTTACAGTAGTACTATGTACAGTATTACACATGAAATTCATCGCACCATAGCGGTAACTTGGAAATGGACAGAACACCTTTTTTTATTGGATCTTACCCTTTTTACAGTATTACACTGTAGTGCTAACAGTCGCAACACACGGAAAATCAATAACATAGTGTATTCATTTGATTTCATATAATCAAATCAATGGAAACACTTTTTTTATTGGATCTTACCCTTTTTACAGTATTACACAGTAGCGCTTATTAAGGAATAAAATTGCAAATTGTAGTGTATTCATTATAAACATTTCATATAAGCAAATCAGCGAAAACACATTAGTCAAGCTTATAACATAATCACTGGGTACATTGCCAGTGCTGAGAAGAACGGCCTGTGAGTATTAACTCTGTTGCCATTTTCGTGTTGCAAAAGCTGTCATTTCCAACTAACTCTTATGTTAACGCATTAAAGGTTATGAACTGATATTAAGAGCTAGTCGGGAAACTGCAAGTGTGCCAAAAAGCAAGATGCACAATTTGTGTCATGGAATACGGTCCAACATTGTTGTTGTGTTGTGTCTTTCGGCTTTTCCCGGGTAGGAGTAAGGGTTATCTAACAGTGTAGTACCTCGCAGGATGCGCAGTAGCAAACACCGTCCCTAACCGCCCACAACTGACATTGCGAACACGGAGAGCTGAAATGTAAACAAACATGCACAATTTAAGGTTATAATAACAGCTCATTCCACGTTAACGTTATAATAAACAAACATGAAAATATAATTAACAAACCTCCCTCACAACCATCTACCTTGTAAAACCTGATTAATCGCACATTTTAGGTTATAGATATTTAGGTTATAAAGAAAGAAAGAAATGTCTCTGCTCAGTCCGGTGTAGTGTCATGCCTTTTGCAATATATGTAGGTATTTGGTATGTGTTTTTCTTGAAATAAACGTGATTGTGGCATTAAAAACCTGTCCGGTTTATATTTCTTTTATAAACATTATGTATTTATATTATGTGGCAAAGTGTATTACACTTCCATTTCTAGCCAGCCATGACAGGCATAGTGAAAGGGCATACCGCTAACCTTCCTCCTAGTCACCCGGTAATGAGGTGGGGAGAATAAAGTAAACCTGCTCCCTATACAGCCAAGTTCAAAGTGCCAGCAGACTTCAGCGTAAGAAGTATCCAAAAGCCACACCAACTCGTCAAACGTAAGGCCAGGTGCAATCCGTACTTCTATTTCCTCCTCAATGCCTTCACTGGTAGTCCATTCAAAAATCTGCACATATGACATCTCTTAGTGAAGCGGTCACCCCGCGTTTATTTATATTCCCTGATTTGACATACATTCCTTGATCTGTCAAACATTCATAGAGAACAAGACTCCCATCTCATTAAAAAAAAAAAAAAACGGAAATAATAGAATGGCAGAAAAATGTGTAGGGCTATAACTCATATCTTTTGTTGATACAAATTTTTGACGCATAACGGGGAAGGAGGACCACTCGCTGTCACTCAAATGTGCGCTGACATGCCAGTCATTATGAACACGCCCTAACCTGCGCAGTACCGCCCGTGAGGTACTACACTGTTAGGTAACCGGGGTAAGTAATCAGAAGGGAAGGTAATCTAACAGTGTAGTACCTCGCAGGATGCTTTTTGTTTTTGTAACATTTACTGAATAATGACAGCCGAATCCAAGGTGTTTTTGGATGTTGGACAACTGAATAACAGGTGTTTTTGTAACATATGTCAATCAGATGTACGATGACCTGCCAGTCACTGTGGACACGCCCTAACCTGCGCAGAACTGCCCGCGAGGTACTACACTTGGAGATTGCCTAGTTTAGAAGTAGTTTTCCTGTGAGTTCTGATTTGGTGATATTGAAGTGTATTAACCCACCAGTTAGTTCATGCTGGAATAGGCCTGGCCTCCGTGATTGACATGCTAGAGGGCAGCGATTAACCTGACTGACCTATTTTACTCTGCCACAATTCCCCAGCACTAGCTTCACTATTATTTCCATACTTCTAATTTCTTTCTACTCCTGTGCTGTTCTCTTTTACCTGTACTTTCTGAGTAAACCCTAAACTTCAGCTTTAATACTTTGTTGTCTCCACTACCAATAATAATTCTCCATAGATTTCTGCACTTCTCAATAAGTTGCTGAACTGCATTTTTATGTGCTACAGTAATAGGGAACTAAGATAATTGTTTATTATTTATTCCAGTACTGCATAAGCAAAATTGTAGATCTGGTATCTGAATATTCCTTTTGTTAAAATTTGTAATTTGATTTCTGCCTTAAGGATCGTTTCTCTCTGGACCTTTACTGAAAAGGGTTACTTTTAATGCCCAGTCAGACAGTCATGATAAATAAATGCTAATAAATACATAAATAAATAAATAATCTGTAAAGCAGCTTTCTTGATCTGTTTCCTGTGAGCTGTTACAGTCTTTAATAGCATGAACAGGAATAGGCTCGGTCTGGAACACTGATGCACACAGACTTCACTGGTATCCTCTCTTTGGACTGTTGTACATCACAGATTGTAGTAATTTGATATTACAGTTTTTTGGTATCATTGCCCATTATTTCAAAGATAAATATGTTTTTTGTTTGTTTTACATTAGATATACTTGGTAGAAGATGATTTTGCATGGTCATTTTATGGAGTTTACTCAATATTTTTTTTAAATGTTTCTAATCAGCTCAGTGATTTTTTTAGGCATTCCATTTGCAAAGATTCTTTGTAAATGTGTGTTAGGTTGTTTTTGGTGTCATGTTAGATTGACCATTCATGGGTGTAGAACTGAGCCATGCTGAATGACTTGCTTCATTTGATTCTGTTTTTGTTGGTCATATAAATTAGTACATTGTGTCTTCTATTTCATCTGAATGGCATTCCACTGGAGTAGTTTATTTGAATTATGTAGTTTGAGGAGTATATTCTTTGACGAATATCTATATTTATTGTTTGATCTTGTCAAAGGTACTAGAAAATATGAATTAACTGCATCAAATTGCTGATGCATGTTGTAGTGAACCTCCCTCCTAAGTATCTACATTGATAAAAGCATGCCACATTCTATTACCCTCATCATGCTGTTTTGAGAGGGGTAGCTTTTTGAACATTTTTACCAGTAAATAAGACTAATGAGATGGAGCTGTAATCGGTAATTCATTGTATGTTCATAAAGTATTCAGTAAATTCAAACTTAACTTGTGTTATTCCTATTCCTACCTAGAAAAAATGACTTGGCAGCTTTCAATCAAAAGGTGGGCGGTGTACTGACATCACTGTCACAGGCGGGGTTTGGGCGTGGCTTGCTACTGCGCATCTGGTGGGTTAATGCACTTCAATATCACCTCTGATTTAACCTCCTGATACTGTATGTGGTAGCAATTATTGCCATGTTTTATTGTTTAGATACTGGGTAGGTTTTACTGCTGGCTCAGTTCAAACAGCGGTCCACTTCACACAAAAACATGGCTCCATTAAGACATTGAGGTACATGTTTACAAGCCTACTGAAGGATCCTGCAGGTTAGTGTACATTATGTTTTGCGAGATTATTTAAATTCTGTTTAGTTATTTATGTCAACTCTTGAATTTGGAGTATATGTTGTAGGAAGAAATAAGGGCGATATTGTACTTTACTGGCTCACCTTCAGTTTTTCGCAGGAGTGGGCCTGGTCCAGATGACAAATGAGCGAATCTGAATATGAAATAAGGCATGATTGGCATGCCATGCATATTAGCCACTGACATCATGCATACACTGATTGTAGATGAGCAGCATTTCCAACAAGCTTGCTAACAATTATTAAAACAAGTTCATCATAATGTTCCGTAGTAAAGGCTGCGTAACTCAGCTGCTCATCTACATTCATTGTATGCATTATGCATAGCATGCCAGTGTCTAAATATACCCTTCATTTTGCCGAATATTTCACGTAATTGTGTTATGGAGCATTATAGTACTGTTGCTGGTGCTAATGGAAGGCAGTGGGTCCTGTGTAAGTCACAGTTGGTATATCCAAGTTGTGGGAGGTGTAGGGGGCCTGCCCCCTGCAAAAGCAAAGGGAAACCATGTCATTGTTGTTTTGAAATTTGCATCTGAAAAGACATGGAAATTGCATTTTCTGCCTTGACAACTACATTGTGTTGGTTATTCATGAGAACGGCTGCACGTCAAGACTGGGTTTGGGCGACGCTTGCTATTGCGCATCTGGTGAGCCAGTAAAGTAAAATATCGCTGAAATAAGTATAAATGATGTAGTTGGTGTATTTTTGTGCCATGTTTTGTGCATAAGTAATAGGTTCATAGGATTATACTAGACTAACAACCACCATGGTCTTTACAAGCCTAGCCGTGCAACCCAACCCAGTTTTATCCTCAAGTTCCTTGGATGCCTATTTGGTGGAGTACATCAGTAAAAAGATAGCTAATGTTTGTGTGTGCATGTGGGGGAGATGTTAGTTGGGGATTAATTTACTTACTATTGACCTCTGTCCATCTCGGATATGTCAGCCAGACTTGGTGGGGGGTGCATTTATTGTGTCCCATCCAATGATCAAGCCTTCTTTTGAATAGGGTCAGGAGATGAACTTTGCTTCACATAGATGAGGTGCTTATTCCATAGCATGGAGATCCTTTGGGACACACAGCAGTCTCTCCAACATGTTCTGTTTAAGTCGCAGGCAAAGTTCAAGTCTTTCGATCTACTGTTTCCGATGCTGTTTGTTTTGCAAATGTGCAAGAGATCCATCACAGCTGGATATGAAGCTGCCTTATAGGCCAGGAATAGATAATCTCTCAGTAACCTGTGGGAGACATAGTACAGATATTGGCCTTAAGGTGTCCTGTGTAGGACAGGGTATTTGGGTAATTATACCTTGGATTCTCCTGGTGAGGAACCTTTGAGGGCATTCGAACTGCTGCCAGTGCCTAGTTAGGTACATGCCAAAGGGAGCATTGTGCTCAATAATGGCTGATAAGGGCTGAGTATAGTGGTGCTATAACTTCCCTCAGACTTGGATGCCATACCTTTGCTTATAGGTTGTGTGACATAGAATGATTTTCTTACTATACTGTCTACATGTTGGGCAAAGGCCAGATTACTGTCTATATATATATATATATATTTTCCCAGATCCTTAACTATTGAGTCAACTCTCAGAAGTGTTTTATGTATGGTTCATAGGTTCGCAGTTGTTTACTAGGCTAATGACCACAAGGTCCTTTTTAAGCCTAGCCATGCATCCCAAATCTCTGGCAAGTTCTGGTACCCTTGATAAGTATAAGCAGGGAGATGAAACATCAACAACCAGGGGCCTGGGAGATGAACCATTTGCAGAATGCCTGTGTCCATTAGAGACATAAGTGCTAAGCCAGGGATGAATTTCCTGTTCCCCATCCAACTTCCCATGTTACACCTGAATTGGGTTATGAATGAACTCTGCTTCACATGGATGGGGAGCCTATTCCAGAGACAGGGTAGTCTCTGGGATACATACCTATCTCTCCAGCAGGTCCTATTTATATCACAAACAAGATTTAAGTCTTTAGAATGGGTAATTCTGGTGCTGTTTGTTTTGCTGATATGCAGGAGGTCCATCAGAGTGGGATTTGGCAATGCCTTGTATGCCAGCCATAGATCTCCCCTGAACAGCCTGTAGGAGATAAAATGCAGAGATAGGGCCTTGAGGTGGTCTGCATAGGACGTTTCACTTATGCCCTGTATTCTTTTAGTTAGGAATCTTGTTGACATTCCATTTGGTGAATATGCCTGGTTAGGTATTTACCGAAGGGGGCATTGTACTCAATGATAGGTCTAGTGCTGAATACAGTGAAACAATGACTTCCTTGAACCTAGAAGTCATACTTTATTTATAAGTTGTGCAACACAGAATGATTTCCTCAAAACTGTAGACTTGTTTGTCAAAGGGTAGAATACTGTCTATGTGCGTTCCTAAGTCCCTGACTATGGGGTCAACTCTAAAGGGTATGTTGTTAATATGGTAGTTACCAGGGGTGGATGACTTTCTGAAGGATACTATTATGCATTTCTTGGCACTTAATTTTAATCTGCGGCTCTGACACCAGCTGTTTGTCTGTGTCAGCCCTTTCTGGAGAACATTTGTGTCAGTGTGGATTCAGTAACAGCTTCTAATTTGTAATCATCTGCAAATTTAGTCAGCCAGAGACCATTGTCATTGGCCTTTACGTCAGGGAAGTGAATGCCAAAAAGGGGTGGTCCAAGGACTGATCCTTGAGGGACTCCACTTGTGACTGGTATCTTTGTAGGAGTGGACTCCTCAATTCTAATTTTCTGGGTCCTGTCTGTGAGCCAGTTGGCTATCCAACTGGTGACAAGGGTTTGTACCTCACTTTTTGAGTTTGTCAACAATGCCTGAGTGGGGTATTGTGTCAAATGCCTTGGCCAGGTAAGGGTAGGCAGCGTGAACCATTTTCTCCTCATCCATTGCTTTGGTGACCTTCTCTATGAAGTCCACCAGGATGAGAAGGCATGACCTGTCCTTGATGCAACTAAACTGGGTTGGGTCCAGTGTTTGGAGGCCTAATATATCATTATTGAACATTTCTATGATAATCTTTCCATGGCTTTGCATACAAGACTTATTGGTCTGTAATTTCCAGGGTCTGTAGATGGCCAATATTTGTGCAGAGGGATGACAATTGCTGTTCTCCATTCATGAGGCATGAAGCCTGTTTGGAGGCTAGAATTATATAGCAACTCCAGATGGACTGATTGTCATGTTTTGTGTTATTTAGAGGGCACCATGGCATATTGTCTAAGCCAACTGATGCAGTGTTCTTGGCCTTAGAGAGAGAGCAGTGAGGACCTGTTACCTAGTGATAGAAGGCTGTTATATTTGATGGTATTTCCTGAGGGAAGATTGAGGGGAAGAAAGGGGTAAAGTTGCAGCTGAATTTGTTTGCCTGTAGGTTTGCTGTATCTTCTGCCTTAGTATAGGTGACTCCATTTATAATGAGGTCTACACAAATGAATGCCTTGTGGTTGCCATTGGTCTAGGAGGCCAAATTTACCTCAAATTTGGCTTTGGTCAACTTTATTTGTCCTGTGAGTTTTTGTTTAGTTTGAGAATGCTTTTATCCTGGTGGGTACTGCACCTCTTAATTATTGCTCTAATTTTCTTCTTTCTGTTATACAGCCCAGTGATTTTGTGATTCCACCAAGGTGGTTTGTGTTTTGAGTTAGTTCTGTACTTTTTCTTGGTAGGGACAGTTGTCTCTATGCAGCTATTAATATGTATGGGTAAGATTTTTATGAACAGTTCTACATAGGTAGTGTTCTCGGGGTTTATGGAGCTTCAAAATATGCCAGGCTATCACTTAATAGCATGAAGTTAGCCTTAGAGTAGTTCTTGAATATTTCAGGGTTAGTCGGGGTCTAAGTTTTCTTTTTACTTCAAAGGAGTCCATTTTGTGGTCTGACCTTAACAAAGAAGACATTACACTAGGGGGTGTGCAGCACTCTCCCATATTAGTGAGGGGCAGATCCAGTTATAGTTGCACCCAAGGGCGCCCGCAGGCAGGTGCAAGGGGGTGCACTTGCACCCCCCTGGATTTTCTTAGCGCTATACACACTTTTTTTTTTTTTTTCGCTTTTTTTTTTTTTTTCGCTATACAGACTTTTTTTTTTCCCCACTTACTTTGTTTTTTAGCCCGTTTTCCCCGTCGCCTGAACTGTTACTGGAGATGGCGTGCCAGGCAGTCACATGACTGACGCGAGTCTGACATGAAGACAACTCGACTTCAAGTAATCGCGCGTTATTCGCGTTCGCGTAGTTGCAATTGCAACTTGCAATTTGATGGAAGAAGACTGACTGCAGGTGGACATCGGTGGAAGTGGAATTTGACGATTTCATGCTCAGGAGGAGCGAACCAAACCATCGTGTTTCGTGTGGTGAGTGGTGGAAGAACTGGACTGGTGGTGGTGCGTATGGTGTTGGTATTATTACAAGAAGAGAAGGTAGGTTGTTTTTTTTGTACTTTTGAAGGTGACTGACTGAACACTTGGCGCCAAAACGCAAAACTGGCGTGGCACACTTCACTTGAGTGTGTGAGAGTGAGTGGTGCTCTGGACTGCACCTCCATGTCTGAAACTGAAACCCCATTACATTTTGACTACTAAATATTTAAACTGTATCACCTCACATGAATTATCCTCCATATGAGATGTACAGTACTGCAGTATGGCATGTGGAGAGTCTTTATTAAAAATGCCCTTCTTGTATGCCACCATACTGTTGGCAGTCACTTGCAACTGTGTGCTTCCTATGGAATATAGAAGCTGTAGACATGTAAATTTATAAGAGCTAGGCAGTTAGGGTTATCTAACCATTAGTATATTAGGTGTTTTTTCCATAGTGGTCCTGATGAGTATGCTCAACTCAAATGTTTTTCAAATCATTCCATGTGAGCATGCTGTGGAATTTAAATCTGTCCAGGTAAATGCATCTGCTAAGCCATTATCAACAAGCTTAAGCTGGAGTTCTATTGAGCATATATTATCAGCAACAAACAGATACCAGGGTCTGCAATATTTAACACCTTACCATGTCAGTGGAGCATTAACAGGAGAGTGTATGTATTACATTTGTTTCATCATCCATCATGAAAATGCAGTTCTCACCTTTTCCTATCTCTGTGCAAAGAGTGTGAATTGCATAGTTTGTTTGGGTACTAATTCAGTGCCATTATCCTAACAGCTTACATGGAGAGACTTGTGGCTGGGAAGTGAAAGGCAGTGCTCCTTTTAGACCACAGATGTAGTGCGACAAAAGACAGATCTTTCTGTGACCCCTCAGTAAGCATTATATCTGCAGGCTCCTACAGGGGTCTATATACAAAACTGATGCCTGTAATCATTTGGAGAAGTCTGTTACCCATGCTACTTGCATCCCACACATAGTGATAACAGTCAAAATCCTGAGCGCTTTGGCCATTGACCCTGGTAAGCATCTTGGTACTGTAAATGTAACCTCACCTATATTTACAACCTGTTAATGCATGGTATCATACACATTTTAATATACCCTCTCTCTTTGCAGTTCCAGACCAGAGTGAAAGGAATCTTGGGGTTCATAGAGAGCAACTGGAATGCCTAAGAGAGATCCAGGGTACTATTAGTTTAATTGTAACAGTCTTGATTGCTCATTGCACAGCAAAATAATGGGTATAGTTCCCCATACTAAAGGGGTGGCGTAAGCCACAAAACTATGGGCTAGGCTTGTAAATGCCCTCGGGCAGATAGCTTAGTATGAACCTATGAACCTATGATGTAATGTTTAACTTGTCAGAAATGTATGCAGAGGGTTATGTTACACTGATTACTGGTATCTAACACTGATCCCTTGACATTCTCCTGTAATTTTGTACCACTTCTTTCAAATCTGTGCCTTCTGACATCTGTTACATAATTTCTTTAGTGGTGTCAGGAGCTAGTGCACAAGTCAAAAAATTACTTAGGCTGACAGTGGTTTAAATCTAGTGTGGTGTATCATTGTGAAAAGAAATTAGTGACATGCAGTAATGACTTACTGTAGAGAAGTGATGTAAAAAAGGTCTACTTGGATGGGACAGTTTCACAGTAGGAAGTTTTGATTCCCTTACTGTTGTAATCCCTCATAACCATGGTCATTCTCATTCACATACCAGTTAATGATAGCCATTGAAATGTGTGCTTTCTGTCAGTGATTGTAGAACTTCATCTGTGGCACAATTAACTGGTATATAAGTCAAGATAATTTGTGCTAGACAAGGAGGGTTCAAATCCAAAATAGTTTGCATTTTAGCAGTGTGACATGCAATCCATACATCTCAAAAACTAGGTACAATACATGTATAATACAGCTAATGTAGTATGTGCAAATTACACTTTTTTAACATTTATTCTATCATTGCACTACAGCACTTTTGCATGCTGTTCAGTAATAACCACTTCATCAAAATTACATGATCATGGTGCAACTGTGCAATTAATAACTCCCGGTTCACATTATATCAGCAGATATACTGACAAAAATGGATGTCACATCTACAGGTGGCCTGCATCTGCAGCATGAATTGTGCTACAGATGCTGTGGTGTACTATATTTGACTTTAACTCATTCTTGCCTATAGCATGACTTGAGCAGTTCTCAGAATGGCACCTGCACTGCCTACTCAAAAGGCAGCATGTCTAGTGACATTGAAACTCTCCGATCAGAAAGCTGGTATGTGATAGCCAGATGCCTGACATCACTACTGTAATAGTTAATGGACTGCAGAGACAACTGGGGCATCTGTCTACATCTGTTTAAAAACTTTCTCCTGGTGCATATACATTTATTGTCAGATTTCATATTCTTTAGAAATGCAAGTTAATGCAAGCCCCACTATTATAACAGCCTTAGGAAAGAGCTATATTTAAAATACATCCCTGATTATGGAATATGGGATTTACTCCCTTTTTGTTGGGTAGTTGAAATCATTCATAATAATGCATTATTGATGCTTCAGTGTCTTCTTAATCAGTGCTGTCTTTTAACTAAATGTAAGATATTCAGTGGATTTCTGTTTTCACCATAAATGCTTTGAGTTCTTGTGTATAGCCTTCATAACAAGCTTGCCAATAGAAAGTTGCTGGAATAATAGGCTTTGTAAAATATATGGTTGGTATCTGTCCTTGATTTTTGTCCTTTGTCTCCAATTTTTTTCTAGCTTTCTTCTTGATTCTTGAGCTAAGAGGTTGAAATGTTTTGTGTGTGTGTGTGTGTGTGTGTGTGTGTGTGTGTGTGTGTGTGTGTGTGTGTGTGTGTGTGTGTGTGTGTGTGTGTGTGTGTGTGTCTGTATGGGGTGGCATAGATGCTGCCACTTGTCAATAATTGTATAGACTGCCTCGGATTTCTTTGCCATGGTATAGGACTATCAGCACTTTATTTGTTTATGAATAAGTGTTATGGTTACTCGTATTTTATGTGTGAATACCTCAGCCTCTGTCCATATAATAGGAATGAGGAACCACATTTTCAGGAGAGGTCTACATTGATTTATGCACTTGTTATACTGAATAGATAGACTAGCAGCTTTATCCTTATCAGAGCATGTGAATGTACTATGACTGGAGGTATTTTCTTGAGGAAGCTATAAGACTTCTTGCAACACTTTACATGCTTAGTGGGGATCATACTGAAGAAGGCAGTATATTCAATGATAGACTTAAAAAGTAAGAGGTGCAAAGTGGGACTATAACTTATCTGGACCTCTGAGAGATACTACAAAGTATAAGTTGCACAAACAAGAATTATTTTGTAAGCATCACAGAAATGTGTTTATCAAAGAAGAGTCTTAGGTACCCAAGACCAGAGCCATGGTTAGCCCTTGTAATGCCTTGAACATTTCCTAGAATGGCACCCCACAGTCCAAACTAAAGGAAAGAAAAGCTTTTCCAAAGCTGAACACAGAAAAGCTCATCCACTGAGCTCTGCAAATGCAGTATTGGCACTCAAAGAAGCTATGGTTTCACCTGCAGCTTCTTAAATGAATGTCACTACTGTCCTTGCACTCTATTGGCAAGTGTTTGTACTACCTAACAGATGCTTTTTCCTAGTTACAGCTCTCCAAAGTCCCTGATGACTGTGTCTGATTTCAGTGGAATGTGATTTACAAAATGAGTTGTAGTGATGATAGAGTTTCCATTTGTTGGCACTGAGGGTAGAGGGTAAGCTCATGATTAACATACCAAGCATGCCTTTGGTCCATCCCTTGCTGGTAGATATGAGTAGTGGAATGGGATTTAATAACTGCTTCCAATTTGCAGTTATTGGCAGAGTTGTTAATGAATTTGGCTCACAACGTAAGTTAGTCACTTAGAGCCCTGAGAGACACTGCTGGTGACTTAGTTGTTCACTCCACATTACATTCCTCCCCACACTCTAGATTTTCAGAAGTAATGTCCTTTGTTAATGCTTTTCAGGAAAATATGCATGCATCAAAATAAACAACCTTAGACTTCAATAATTGTATCTCCATTTTTAAGCAAATAGACATAGTCACAAATATAGCAGTGAACTTTAATCTATTACTGTTTCAGTAAAATTATTTTTCTGTAGCTTTTACATATTTGGAAAATAACTCATGGATTTGGATTAAACTCTTCCATACTTATAACTTCATATATACCATAAACAAATCATTATTTATTTCATTCTAATTGTTTAGTCTTTTGTTTTCATCGTAATAGTGTTAAATTCTTCTGCCATTTTGTAGTTTTTGTATACTTTATCATCTTTCTAATCTTCTTCCTCTTCTTTCGGCTGCTCCTGTTAGGGGTCGCCACAGCAGATCAACTGTTTCCATTTCTTCCTGTCCTCTGCATCTTGCTCTGTCACACCAACCGCCTGCATGTCCTCTCTCACCACATCCATAAACCTTATCTTAGGCCTTCCTCTTTTCCTGTTACCTGGCAGCTTCATCCTTAGCATCTTTTTCCCAATATAGTCTGCATCCCTCCTCAGCACTTTTCCATACCAATGTAATCTTGCCTCTCTGGCTTTGTCTTCAAACCTTCCAACCTGGGCTGACCCTCTAATATACTTATTCCTAATCCTGTCCATCCTCGTCACACCCAGTGCAAATCTTAACATCTTCAACTCTGCCACGTCATGGATATCATTATTGCTTTCTGGAGTGCCTCCAGTTTAATCTCACTTGCAAAACAATCAACAAATTATTAGTATGGCCAAATAATTTTTCTTCAGTTCATAAGATGAGAACTGTTATTTGCTTCCACCTATGCCTAATACTGCAGCTTTTTTACAAGCATCGTACACAATTTCAAAATTAAAAGATATATTATTTTAATGTCTTGGACCTGTGTGTGTGTGTGTGTGTGTGGGGGGGCTGTGTGTTCTGCTTTTGTCACTTGGTAACATGTTAAATATCACTAAGCAGAATATTAGCTATGCATGCTACATACCTTTCACAAGTCAACAAAACATTTCACTTTATCATAATAGTGGTCATCAATATAAAGCAAATCCACCTGACAGGATTTAAACCCATGCATAACTCAGTCACAGTCTGACAAACAGAGCGTCATTTATTCAGGTATGTCATTGCAACTCACAGAGGAAAAAGTGTCCAAAGATGATCCTTGTAAAGGACTGCCATTAAAGGGTGGAAACAATATTGTACAAAATCCCACTTTCAGTTTATTAGAAGCATGCACTCAGTGCAATTAAATGAAAAATTCCTATCATTAATACATTGAACCTTGCCATCTGTTACAGAGAACATAATCCTCTTGCATGTTAAGTTTGTGTTGTTTTGAATGCTAGATTTGTTTACTGACCTGCAAGGATTCTAAAGTTTGGTGTGCGACTAATGGCAAATTCTTAGAGAATGCTTGGGCATTTTCTTCATTTTTTGTTATATGATAATAACTAGCCTTAAAACCAAAGGGTAAAAGTTCACACAGACCAACCATTCAGTAAAAACTTCAAGAAATTCCTAGCCAAGTTAGAGATTTCACTGTGTGATACATTAAACCTCTTGTAATCCAGGTCTATGTGACATATTAAAATGACCCTTAATGACATCAAGTGTATCATGTACATGGCTTCTGAATGTCCATGACTTTTTACTTTTAATTCTTTATGGTTACATTCCAACCAAGAAAGCCAAACCTCACTAGCTGTGGACATGCATGTTTCTGCCTTTTTCTGACTTCAGCACATTGTAAGGGCATAGTTTGGTTGTACTTCAGAAACACAGGGTATTTAAACCCAGTTGATGCCTGCAAAAGTTAAGATGCCTACAAAAACATCCCAACTAACATTAAACTAAAGGGTAAAAGGTCATTACTCTCTGTTCATTGTTGACCGATGATGGCATATGGCAAATATCATGCAATAGATAATTTAGAAAAGTTGGAAAATTGTTTTATAAGCCATTTATGCCCACATGTGTTTATGTGAGTTTTTTCAACTAATTACACAAACAAAAATGGACAACATAGAGATTAAAATAGGAAAGAGGTGGAATGGCATAAACAAGTAACATGACAACCATGTAATGCTACTTTATTGTTTGGGACATTGAAAACCTCAATCCCTGCATTTGTTAAAATTATATTGTCAACAATATACAACTTCATATGGTTACAGGTATTATGACCATTGCTGGCAATGAAGGCTGTGCATAAAGTCACCAACCTCATATAATTACTGCACAAATTATAAGTATGTAGGCCACTATTATTCCATTCATTCTCTTGTCATTCTCTTTGAATGTGGGTTTCAATGCTGTTTCCATCAATGTGAGTATCAAAAGCAGAGAAGTTTTAATGCTAAGTCTGTTTTCATTGCAAGACTGTTGCTTTGTTTAGTAAATGTGAAATGCGTGCTGCAGTGTTTCTGCTATAAAATTTGAAATAAAAGTTGTGAATTAAATCCAAATATCTGTAATCATTGTAGAAGTAAAGCATAAGACAGTATGCATACTGATAGATTTGAACAGTGTCTGTGGCAAATGATGAGAAATAACCAAGTAATGGGACACTGCTGGAATGGCTGTGTGTGTATGTATGTGAGGGACTGTGTGGGGGCGGGGCTGTGTGGGGTAGGGGGAGGGGCAGCGCGGGTAGGGGTGGGGCTACGTGGGCAGGGCTGCATGGGCGGGGCTCTGGGTTTTGCACCCCCCTGGAAAAAATCCTGCGGGCTCCCTTGGTTGCACCCCTGGTTGGTGTACTAACAGTATGGTCCAGGGAGTTTGTGTTTACAAAATCCTGGAATTTCTGTGCCTGTACATCTGGTGCCATATAGGATTCCTGGTTAATACCGGGGTAATAAAAGTTGCCCGTGAATATGATATTGGGTTGGATGGTGAGTGTTTCCAATAAGTTTAAATACATGGTATCGGTTTCTGGGGCCATAGAGGAGGACCTATAACTTGCAGGGAAGTGGAATTGGATTTTGCTTATGGTAATTTGAAATAGGAAGTGGCTCAAGTGCATTGTCCTGTTAGATCAGCCTTGAGATATATTTATTTTTGATTTAAATCAAAACACTGCTGCCTTTACTCCGTGTCTGTGTAGTAGATGGTCTAAATGTGTGGAAGGCATTATAAACTTGCAATGTTGGTGTGCTCTCTGCGGTTTTAAACCATGTCTGAATGACTGCGCAGATATCAGCATCCTCTAGGGTGAGGAGAGCTTCTAGGGAGTTGAGTTTTTCAATTAGACTCCTAGCACTGAGCAGTAATACCTTTAGATTATCATGATTTTGATTTGCTATGTTGGGAAGTACTTTCAGTTTGGCATTGCCTAACAAAGGCACTGTCGGGAAGGCAATGTTTTAGCTAATATTCAAAAGACTAGAAGGGAGAGGTACAGACCATCTGTGGCAAAGCAGTGTGGTCTGTTAACCATCTCCTTCCATCCTGACAAATATTGCACTCTCTTAGAATGACACCAGAAACTAAGCCAGTTCCTTAAAGTTATTCATCTTTTGTTTGTGTTGTGGCATCATCCTTGGAAAAGGTAAAATGCTGCTTCAGTCCAGAAGTTAGTAGTTTATTGGCCATTTTGGGCTAATTTCTATCTCTTTTACTTCCCTGCTATAAAAACCGCATTTGCGCAGTTTTTGTGCTTGTATTCCACTCAGCAAGTGCCTTCCAGGTGTCCTGCAGAGTCTACAGAAGCAGAGAGACAAAAGAGTGACTTTGGAGTGATTAAGTATCATTTTTCGGCTTTTTTTGCTGTCTTAACTAATTCCGCCTAAAACACCATTTTTTTTAAGCGAATCTGTGATTTAGAGTTTGTTATTGCTACATATTGTACTTATTTGCTGTCTGCACTTGAATTAAGTCATTTTTTTGTGTTTAAATTTTGCAGGCTACACACTAAAGTGTGATAGCCTTTTCTGTGCATTTAAAGTGTTGCTTTGATTGTATCTACTCTATTTTCTGGAAAGAAATATATATGTATAAATATATATATATAAAAAAAATATATATATATATATATATATATATATATATATATATATATATATATATATATATATATATCTGAACTAGTATAGTCCAGTTTTCAGGTTATTGCTGAATCCAGGGCTGAGTTACAAGTTTCTGTGTTGCCCATACCTTGCTTGGATAGAAGGAAGTTTCTCTGTTCACCTGTGAGAGAAGGGAGCTTTGAGCAGCCTATCTGTCCATGGAGGAGTGGTTTCAGCCCAGCAGTTAGTAGTTTATTGGCCATTTTGGGCTAAATTTAATTGTATCTGCTCTATTTTCTGGGGGATATATATATATATATATATATATATATATATATATATATATATATACTTTTTCCCGCCTTTCTGAACTAGTATAGTCCAGTTTTCAGGTTATTGCTGAATCCAGGGCTGTGTTACAAGCTTCTGTGTTGCCTATACCTTACATGGATAGAAGGAAGTTTCTGTCTTCCCCTGTGAGAGAGGGGAGCTTTGAGCAGCCTATCTGTCCCTGGAGGAGTGGTTTCACCCAGAAGTTAGTAGTTTATCGGCCATTTTGGGCTAATTTCTATCTCTTTCACTTCCCTGCTATAAAAACTACATTTGTGCGGTTTTGCGCACCGGGCAGCGCCGTTTAGCTAGAGTTAAACTATTCTCGGCTCCACGAAGTCTACTCTTCAATTTTTCACTTGGAACTAGACAAACCTTCAACTTTAGCACTCAAACCATTCATTTCACAGTCAAGCACATGCTTAAAACTCATAGCAAGCACTAATTAACCCTAGCACTGGACCCCCTATACTGTCCAGAAGGACAAGGCTCTCTATTCGTCCCCAGCAGCCAATCAGAAAAGCAGCTTACTCTACCTATTCGGCATGTCCAAAGGGCAGTTTCCGATGTACTCTCCAGTCCAACTGGTGAATCTGGGCATTTTGAGGCAATGTTACAACTGCCTCATGTACACAGACAACCCTCTCGTCCTACCACCAAACACTAATATATGTGAGAGATGCAATTATACAGCCAAACTGGAGGCAAAGCTCTCTCAACCCAGGACTGGAACTGACAGTCAAGAGGAGAAGGGTAATACTTGCAATACACCACCAGTGTCACATAGACCTAATAAACCAACACAGGCAAATAACACACATGAATACATGAAAACATACTCGGAGGCTCTAAATAAAAATCTGCAAAAGCAACAGAGACCTCCAAAGCAGACATCCAAACAACCTCCACACCCCATCACCAACCTTGAAACACATACTTCACACAGTGTGCCATGCAATCACAGCCCTTAATGCAAAATAACATACCCAACACACTAATAATAGGCGACTCTATAGTCATGCACACTGATGTCCCACTAACTAGGCTGGACAAAGAGAAGGCTGCAGTTAGTGCCAGGATCCGCCACATAACACAAGCACTCAGGTCACTCCAGAACAAGTACAAATACGACTCTGTCATTGTCCATGTTGGTGTGAATGATCTGAGACGTACCTCCCTGGACTACATGAAAAGAGACATGGAAGAGCTCTCTGATCATGTAGCCCAGGCTGGTATGACCCTGACCCTGAGTAGCATCCTGCCCTCACCAAGAATGATGCCACAGTATAAAGAAAAAATTATCAATTTCAACAATTGGCTAAGTTTCTGGTGTCATTCAAAGGGGATCCAGTAGCTGCCCACCTGGGATGACATGCTCGACAAGCCATGTTGCTTCGCAAGAGATGGCTTGCACCTATCACCCTTAGGCTTTCAAATACTGGCCAAGGCACTTGCCGCCCCCATAATGCCTTTTTTAGACAAGGCTCAGTAGACAAACCTACCACCATAAATAGCACAAGTAGCCAAAAACTGAGGGTAATGCTACTCAACGCCAGAAGTCTAAACCTCAAAATGCATGCACTCGAGGCACTCCTCAGTATGGAGAACATTGACATCTGTGCAGTAACAGAAACCTGGTTTAAGGCTCCTGAGAGCACCCCAGCACTACTAGGTTATAACTCGTACCATACCTTTCGGCCACAGAACCAGGACCGAAACACAAAAGGTGGGGGTGTATCCATATTCAAGGTTACCCACACTTCCAGGTTAGTGGTGCAGCACAATGCATCAGAGATCATCCATGTGCAACTAACAATGGGCAAAACTGCAGTCCAAATTGTAGCTTGTTACAGATCACCCACCATGGTTTAGGACCGCCATTCCACATTTCTGGAGACACTGGGAAATATGAAAGTCCTACCAAACACCCTAATACTGGCTGATTTCAATTACGCAAACATAAACTGGGGGAACTACTCAAGTACTAACTCCCTTGCCCAACGCTTCCTAGAATTTATAAAGTCAAATGCCCTCAATCAACTGGTCAACACCTCCACCAGAAGGAACAACATATTGGACCTGGTCATCACCAACATGGGCGACCAGTGTTCCACACTGGAGGTCAACCCCTCGCTGGTTAGATCAGACCATAGACTAATCACTCTGAATATCCACATTCCGCCCCCCACCCCAATCAAGGAAACCACCATGAAAAACTTTTCAAAAGCAAACTTTACGTTGCTTAAGACCGAGGTGGAAAGGTTCACAGCCCCCATGCAAAAGGACAATGCTGTCCAAGCTGCTGAAACCTTTACAAAGGCACTCTGTGAGCACCTGCAGGAATGCATGGATCGTGCTATCCCAAGTAAAACCAAGACTCACTCCTCCAAGAAAAGGAAACCAGTCTGGTAGACCCTTGCCATAAATAAAGCTATACAACAGAAGGAGGAAACTAGTACAGAAGAGAGTAAAATCCCAAGAAGGAAATACATCCCTGATCAGTATCAGCAAGAAACTACGATCCTTCATTAAATCATCCAAGGCTAGTTTCGAAAGAAAAATTGCCAATGACTCCAAAGATAACCACAAAGCGTTCTTTAGCTATGTCAAGAACCTAAGTGTAAACTCTCAGATCTGCTCTGAGTTAGTGCAGAATGGCACAAAATACACTGAAATGACTGATATTGCCAACATTCTGGCAGACAGGTTTAGTGCAAACTTCACCCCCCTCTCACCCCCTAAAGGGCCCATAACTATACCAGAAGAATGTAGGGCCCCGTCAATCACTGACACACAGGTTAAAACAGCCCTATCCAAGGCCAAAAACACAGCTTCAATGGGACCGGATGGTGTCCCAGGCTGTGTCTTTCAAGAGCTCCAAAATGAACTAACCCCTCACCTAAACACACTGTTCAAACTCAGGTTCTCTACAGGTTATGTACCCACAGAGTGGCACACAGCAACAGTTATCCCGCTCCACAAAGGTGGAGCCACAACGGACCCCGGGAGCTATCGCCCTATAAGCCTAACTAGCCTGGTCTGCAAGGCTATGGAACGCATCATCATGGAACACATTAACAGAGATACTGGGAACTTCCAAACCTTGGACCCTACCCAGTTTGGCTTTGTTAAGGGCAGATCATGCCTCCTAAACTTGGTGGATTTCTTTGCGACGGTTACCAAGGCATTAGACGAGGGAAAGGAGGTCCACACAGCCTACCTAGACCTTGCAAAGGCTTTCAACGCCATTCTCCATTCTAGTATTATAGACAAGCTCACCAGGTTGAACATAAACCCCTATGTCACAAGATGGGTTGCCAACTGGTTCATGGATAGAGCCCACATGGTGAGAGTTGCAGACTCTATGTCAGACTCTAAACCGGTTACAAGTGGCGTTCCTCATTGCTAAGTCCTAGGACCCCTCCTGTTCGGTATATACTTCTCAGAGGTACAGGCAAGCATAGGAGGACTATGGCTGACCAAGTTCGCAGACGACTGCAAACTAGGGGCCATAATTGATTCTCCGGCTGATACAGACACCCTCCAGATGGGTCTCACTGAGACTGATACCTGGTGTCAAA
The DNA here is from genome assembly GCF_019279795.1 of Protopterus annectens. Lineage (NCBI taxonomy): Eukaryota > Metazoa > Chordata > Ceratodontiformes > Protopteridae > Protopterus > Protopterus annectens. The sequence continues at coordinate 214,490,512 of NC_056728.1, forward strand.
ATCATGGCCTCAAGTTAAATGCCAAAAAGTGCATAGTCATCCTCTTTGGAACAAAGTACCCACGAACTACCACATAGGTGGTAGTCCCCTAAATACAGAAAATGCAATAAGGGATCTGGGGACCCATGTAGATAGTAATCTCTCCTTTGATAATCATATTGCCAAGGTGGTTAGAAAATCCTTCTATGTGGCCCACCTAATCACAAAAGGGTTTGCATCTAGAACAAAAGAGGTTTTTGTGCCTCTCTACTCATCACTCATTAGACCCATCATAGAATACAATGCCCCATTTGGGATGTACCTTACAAGACACCTGCAACAGCTGGAAAGACCAGAAAAGTACCTCACCAAGAGGATTACTGGTCTCAAACAGATGCCCTATGCAGCCCGACTCAAGAAACTCCAGCTGTACTCTGTTGCATACCGCTTACTCAGAGGTGATCTCTGCCTGACATACAAGGCAATGTCCAACCCAGAATTGATGGACATGCTCCACCTAAAAAAAAAAAAATCCCAGAAAGCCACACGCTCTAGAGATATAAACCTCACCACGACGATAAATAGGATATGCTGGAGGGATAGATGCCCAAGCTTTGGAACAGGATTCCAATATACATCAGGCAGAGCCCCTCACTAACACTCTTCAAGAGAAACCTTGACAGGTGGATGGGAAACAGAAAATTTACCCCGGGGATCACTGCAGTGGCTCCGCTGGACAGTGGCGCAGGGAACTAATGGCTCTGCTGGACAGAGGCACAGGGAACTATGAACCTAAGAATTTTGAGGATTCTGCACTGTCATTTTTTCCAGTCCTGGCATCAGTGGACTTACCAGGATTGGTTACTTTTTTATCCTGGGTCTTGTGCACCCCACTATCTTTATTTTTTAACTTGCTTCTTTCCATGATATATGCTATATAAGATACAGTCTATATATCAGTGTCATCTTGGTGAAATTTTGTGAAAAACAGGGTCCACCTCTTGAAGGTACTCACCAAGACTTGAGCATGAATTCATTTCCAGCAATACTACTCTCCTTCACTTGCTGATTTATCATTTCTGCATTTGGACCCCATACCTGCATTGTACCCAAGCATATGCACTGACAGAGTCCCAAGCCATGTACGAGATGTCTTCTACATCCTAAATGAATGGGTTCCCAAAGTCAGTATTAACATCTCTACATCTGCATTCATACAGTTTGGAGTTCCAGTTGACTGACATACATTTCAGCAAAAATTCCAAACTTTAATAAGGCTATACATTCATGGTGGATGTTATATTAACCAAGGGGTGCAGCGCAGGGTATGGGGCTTGTTCCCATTTCACTCAGGTCTACTACAGAGAGAGAATAGTAAAAGTTTTATTTACACATAATAGCATGAGTTGAACAGCACTGTGGGATAGACGTGATTTAACATAACTGACTCCTCTTGATTAAGTTTCTTGCCTGCTTGATGTAATGTATGCTTAGACTACCCTTTTTGCACCAGGAATATGATGCTTCTTTGAACAAGCTGTTCCGTATATTTTTGAAACTCTATAGTATGGCTTCTTGTCTGGTTTCAGATGCTGGTAATTCCGTATTGCTGGGGTCAGTTTAGAGAAGGCTGTTTCAACAGTGGTGGTTTTGAATCTGACAAGAGATCATCAATACTGGGTAATGTGGCTGAGCATTTAAATGACCTATTTGAGTGAAAGCTTGTTAAGAACATATAGACCAGAGATTCTATTGGCATATTATTAGGTTATGCTGTAGAAGACTGCCAGGTAATTACACTTTATTCTATGTAAAACCAATATCTGAAAGTTTGAGAACAGGATTAGTTCCAGGTTCGTGTTTTAGGTTTTTGACTGAACATATGTTGCAGGGTACACGGAAACAGTTAAAGGACTGATGTTGAGTATAGAGTACACAACTGTACAAAAAATGTTGACTGATTATAGGCAGTACAGGAGTATCTAAATTCTGCTGATCAGTATAGGGTGTAACAGTTTATATAAACAGCAGTATATGAGTATAGGGTGCACAAGAGTATAGAAACTGCTGCTGTGTGCAGTAGTACATAAACCGCTGCCAAGTATGGTGAGTACAGGTGTACTGGCTGATGACAAAAGAGCAGCATTGGGTATAAGTAAGAGTATCGGGCATTTTTTTTTTTTTTTTAACAACTGGAAGTCCACCATATATAAGCCGTGGACACATCTGCAGGGCAAACCGCTATGTACTTCATTTGCTGTCATCCGGCCATGATTTCACAGACTGTTACCATTTCTCTCAACTGTCTCTGATTTGAAGAGTGTTCCTGTTACTGCTTCATGTTTTGTCCCCTCCCATGTAAAATCATTGTAATCTTTAATGATTTAACAGAAAAATCAATCGACCAATATTGTCAGACATTAGAATGTCATGCTTCTTAATCATCAGGGAGTGCAGGTGTAAGTAAACTGCTGCTGCTGATAAGCTTAGGCATATAAAAATGTTGTTGGTTTTAAGAGGATGTACAGGTATACATAAACAGTTGCTAAGGAGTATGGCCTGTTTTATGCATAGGCAAATTGGTCACCTTTCATCTAGGTGCCCTTTACTATGTGGCCTAGTAGTGTGTATGGTTCAGTTATATGAGAACATATGCATGTATGTTCTTGAGTGCCATCAGGGATGTATCTGTGATCACCTGCTCTGTGTACATAATCGACATGTAATAAACCATGTAACATCAAAGTTTAAAGACACACCAACTAATAATCCACAGAAAAAAAGAAGAACCAAGGTCCAGATCCATTCAAAAATACTGTTTGAGCTCTTTCGTCTTTCTAATGGAAACTTCCTCAGACTCAGAGGTGCATGTCCCAGCCATAGGGAAGCGGTGTGTAGGTGGCCATCACCATCATGACTCTTAACACTTTCCCTTACCTGGAGAGGTGTGTAAGTGGCCATCACCATCATGACTCTAACACTTTCCCGTACCTGACTTTCCCCTTTAGCATCAGTCAGTGGATGTAGATATGTATACTTTGGAAAGAAGTCTCTGGATAAAACTAGCACTGAATTTGTTTGCTAGTATTTTGGCAATATCTTTTAGGTCTGAATAGGTGGGGCCATTTTGAATAAGTTCAGAGCAATGTTGGATGTTATTCCTTAGTTTCTTAACATAACTAAAGAAGGATTTTTAATTTCTCTTAGTTTCAGTCATTAACATGTGTTTATGAGCCACTTTTGTAGATTTAAAAGTGTTTTTCCTTAATTTCTTAACATAATGTCATTCTTTATGGCTACCCCAGTGCTCTTGTCCATCACTTGGTGTACCAGCCTCTTTTACTGCCCCCAAACTAGGTCCATTCTAAACCTAGGGCTGCCACAGAGCCAACTCTGGGGGTTTGTGCCATTGACTGCTTCCTGCAGAATATGTTTTTAATTTTGGAGTTTATACTTGACATACCTTCCCTCCTCTGGGTTTGTCTGTCACATATAGTGGCTACTCCTTTTTATGGAACATGCCTCCCCCTATACGAACACCCTCCCAGGGGAGAGGCACATCTAACCCTCCCTGCCAGTGCCACAAGCACCCAAGCTGCTAATGGAACCCAAGTCATCTGGCCTGGAATTAGGGCTTTCTCCCACTATGCCACAGTACCGGCCTCTGGTTTTACTAATATTTATGATATTATCCTTGATGTTATATTTTTGGATCGGATGTATTATTTAGGGAGTTTTTGTTTCCTTTTATTATAAGAGGAGCCACCAGAGAGGTTTGTTTTGAATTTTACAATTTTCTTTGTTCTTTTAGGGACTACCAGCTGTACTCATTTATCTAAATGGGCGTAGAGTTCCTTCATGAAGTTATCTGCTGTGTCTTCATGAGAGCCAGTGCTGTCATGACTGAATTTCAAAACGTCATTATTGAAATTGATGACATTCTATATCAAAATACGTATATTTCACATGTTCTGATACACATAGACATGCTTCAGAGTCTGTTTACTTTCACCTAAAATATATTAGGCCTTACAGAACAAAATGAGAGAAGCATTATTGAGGGGTCTTTTCACGAAAATGTTTCAAGAATATCTTGAATAAAGATGTTTCAGTGGCACAGAGGGCTAAAAGCTCAAACTACAGCCCAGATGACCTAGATTTGATTAGTGGCTTGGTTGACTGATGGGAGTGGCAGGGAGGGATGGTTGTTTCCATCCTAGGGTTGGGATTCAGTGGTGATGCTTTCTAAGGGGAGTCTTGGTCTAATGAGGGGATTTGTCTTCATACACAACCAGTGAGTGTGGGAAAAGGGAACGGTAGTGTGTGTGTGTGTGTGTGTGTGTTTATATATATATATATATATATATATATATATATATATATATATATATATAAAACACTGGACAGCAGAGACAGTCAGGCTGCAAGGATTCCTTTGAGATCCATCATCCATGAACAGCCCCAGCAACACCAGAGAAAGGCTTTGAGGGTAGGAGAATGCGTGGATTTGAGGCACTGAGACTCGGACTTGTATAAATGTGGTCAGGGAAAGAAATATTGTTAGCTGATATTAGAGTTGAATTCAGCCCAGCATGGCCTTTGTAAATTGACTATAACTGCAGGGCACATCTGTGTGTGTGTGTGTGTGGGGGGGGGGGGGTTGTTTATGTTTCTCTATGTGGATGCTGCATAGCTGCACCATAAAATGCTGTCTAGGCAGGTTTATGCATGATGTATAAAATATGATGCTTTTAGTTAGATTACTACAGCAGCCTTAGATGTAAGAGCTAACCACCTTTTAAAGCTTAAGGTCACCTTCCACATCTTCAGACTGGTCTCAGCTTAAGCAGAGCTGGAAAAAATTGGTGTCTGGTTGCCAAACTCTTCTGAGTTTTTTTTGCTACTGAAGAGCACTCTTCTTGTTGGCTTTTGAGAATTGATGGTTGGCTAGCTTTTCCATTGCTGAAAGGATAAATTCCCTTTGGAGTGGAAGAAAAAATGTACACTATTAATTTTATGACTACAATAGTACTTTTCTGACAAAAACTGGGGAATTTATTTTTCTGGACAGTCGCTTGCAATTCTGAGTGTAAACTTGTTTTTTTTTCTTTTCTTAAGTTTTTTCAATGACAAGAGTATAAATTAGTTTAAGGTCTGGGCAAGTCCGTCTTGTTACAGTGTTTTCTTATGAGACAAAGACTATATTTTGATACTTAACATTCACTGACTGTTGCTCATACCTCTCAGCGCAAAAAATTTGGACAAAGCCAGAGAAAAATGGGGGAGGCAAAGGACCAAAAATAGGGAGAGATTTTAAATATTGTTCCAATAAACTTAGAAAGTTGCTGGATGGACAGATTTTAAACTATTTTCTAAAAGATATGAAGTTGGAAACTCAGATATCTGTTATTATTTAGTATTATCTAGTGACTTCAGTCCTGAAAGATTTGTTAGAAAACCACAACATTTATGAGGAGCAGACCAAAAGTAAGATACAAAAATCTGGAACGCCTGCCAAACTTTGGACAATTGAGAGGTATGCTGCTGCTGTCATCGATTCCTGGGTTTCACAGCTCTTTATTAGCTTTGCCATAGAACAGCTCTGCGTCTTCAGCAGAATGATAATTTCCTTCAGCCACAGATAGATGACCCTGATGCGGCCACTTCTGGTTCCTCAGACCACTTATAATTTTCTTCCTTGGATTGCTCTGGTATTATCCCTTCAGCCAACATGGACCAGAGGTTAGACACATCCTCTGTGGCTATTAAGACCCCCTGGTGTGCAAACAGCCACTGTTGGTGGTCTCTGAGGAAGGGATGGTGAAGTCTCTGTTCCTGGGGTGATGTGCCTGAAATGTCTGCATCTACGGAGTTTCTTGTCACAAAGAAGCAGAAAGTTAAACATTTATCGTCTCCTGTCTCTGTTACTTACTTATTGGGCTTAACTTGGGCCTTAGTTCTGACTCTTACCTTTTCTCATTCTGAAAGTACTTGTGAGAGAGAAAGGAATTCATCAGTTTCTGCTGACTCAAGGTGTGATGTTGAAACCGCTTGGGAAAAGTTCATGTTTTACAGCACATTATACTAAATTTACATAAAGTATCCTTGCAATAAGCTCATTAAAGTTCTGTCTGGGTAGTACCCAATCAGAACATGTGGCATTACAGATGACCGGTTATAAATCCTCTCCCTGAAACACTGTTTATGTATCGGAATTAGTACCGGGGTGATTCCTCATCATTGAGGAACAATATCTTTCCATATGCCTAGTATTGGAAGCTAACTTACCTGTTGAGTGCCTGCAATGTAAGTGTTCTTTTTTTCTTCCACCATCAGCACTAATGATTCCTGTACTGCTCACCTAAGGACATCTGTAACTACTGTCAGTTTTTCATGTAACCAACAGCAATAGAATCCACCACAGCAACAAACTGAAATGGGTATGCATGTAAAAAGCACCCTGATGAATAGCTGCATAAATACATGAACAAAACCGATCCATACCATATCATAAAATGCATCCACTGCATCTATTTACATCAGCAGTAAACCCAAGCAACTGAACATCTATGTTGCAGAGAGTCTTGTCTTTCGGCTTTTCCCGGTTAGGGGTCGCCACAGCGGAACTCCGGTCTGCTAATGATTGGCAGTAGATTTTTTTTACGTGCTGGCTTGCCGGGCCTAATGCACAACCTTCAACGAAAGAACGCCCATTCACGCATGTCGACACACAGAAGATGCTCCAACTGAGAATCGAACGTGCAACGTCTAACTGTGAGGCGACAAATCCACTGCTCTGCCTGCCTGCAAAGTGAAAGACTGAACCACTTAGATACAAAGAAAGAAAGAAATAACACATATGAGCACTACTTCACTACATTTCTAAGTGAAGTGATGTTTTCCTAACACTATAGGGCTGTAAATAAAAGGAACACACAAAGAAAACTGTTAGCATTTCCTAAGTGCAAATTACCCTTCCCCCAAGGTACTGAAACCTGAGCCATCACACTAAAAGTTGTCTGAATGTAAACAATAAGATCACCTGACCTACCAGCTAAATCAAAACAATGAGAGCTACAGGGAATCTTGCCACTCTCCCTTTAAGTGTTGGTGGCCAAGTGGTAGTTCAGTATATGTAAGTAGATCTGTATACATGTGTATATATATATATATATATTATATGTAGGTATGTTTGTGTGTATAATTGGGTCCCTGTCAGATTATCAAGTTTTAACAAACTTGAAATTCACATGCTAGAGACCATATGATTTAGTTTTGGAAAACCCAAAGCTTTTGAGTGCAGATCATGGTACAGTGAGGATCGGGAAATTTACTCTCTTCCCTCAGTGTAACGCAATCTCGGAATTGATGTATATAATTTGCAGGGGGGGGGTGCATGGTGGGCTTGTCCCCCTGCAAAAACATAAAAAAGTAGATTTTTGTCTTTTTTTTGAAGTTTGAGATTTCAGAAACTCAATCTGAAAACTCAAGTGTTCTGACAAAGACCCATATGTGCATATATATATATATATATATATATATATATATATATCTCTCTATATATATATATATATATATATATATATATATATATATATATATATATATATATATATATATATATATACACACACACCTCTCTCTCTCTCTCTCTCTCTCTCTCTCTATATATATATATATATATATATATATTTTTTTTTTTTTTTTTACTGGGAAAGTCTACTAGGCCCAGACAGCCCGTTTTCAGTGGAGGCCCAGGAGAAAAGCTCCATGAAACAGATTACAGTAAAGATAGCAGTCCAGTAAAAATAGAAGTGCAAATACATATCAAATAATACAAAGCGTGAGCAATATTGCCCATATTGGAAAAATATTGTGCAGATACATTTTAACAAATCAGTAGTTAAAGTCAAAAGCTATTTACAATATTTACAGAGTGTGAGAGATCGTATGGAAATTAGCTATAGACACTTATAGCCAGCTATAAGGTGCTTAGGAACTCGGGAGGATACCCTCCCAGGGGCTTTTGTTAAAGAGTTGTAGGTAGGGAGAATGCAGTTACATTTCCATTTGGAGGAGAGGAAGATGTAAAGCTGAGTTTTGAAGTTGTTTGTGTTTGACATTGTCAAATATATATAGACACACATGCATATATACAGATATTCGTATATGTATACATATAGATATAGATATAGACATTTTTAAGATCAGTTGGGTTAATAAACTGATGTTCTTCGTCTCACATTGCTGCAGTCATAACCTGTGGGTAGTCCGCTGTCCTCGGTCGGCCCGAATACCAAAGTGTTAGGCTGGCGTCGGTCATGGTCACTCAGAGCTGACGTCAGTACGCAGTAGTACTTAAGCGCATGACAGACGCCATATCCTCAGTCTTTCTTGCCGCGTGGTCCGAAGCAGAAGCAGCGTTTGCAAGTGCTGTTCGGCGTTCTGAAATTTTCAATTTTCGAGTTTCAGACCGAAGACCAAGTTGGGCTAAGTACCCCCGTTGGGGAATATTTTTGTCTTTTCTTGCCTCAGTTAATCCGGATGTCAGAAAAAGTTAATAATTGTATTTCTTGTGGGAAACAGATACCTCATAGGGACTATCACTCTCTCTGTATTCCTTGCTTGGGGCCTGAGCACGACGTAGTCGGGTGTCGCTTTTGCGCTAGATTTAATAAGCGCACCATTAAACGCAGATTAGACTGTGCTAGGCTTGTTTTCGGTAAGCGGTGTAACTACAACATGCCGTTGGATCCTCCGACGCCCACTACCGCAAAAAAGCGAAAAGATAAATTTTTAAAGTCTAAACCGGATGAGTCATCCGTTGCGGACGCCGGATGTTCTTCATTCCACATTGCTGCAGTCCTAACTATTGGGTAGTCCGCTGTCCAGTCGGCCCGAATACCAAAGTATATGGCTGACGTCGGTCAGGGCGCATTAGACTGACGTCAGTACGTCAGGGTACTAATGCGCATGACCGACGTCATATCCTCAGTCTTTTTTGCCGCATGGTCCGATGCAGAAGCAATTTTGCGAGTGCAGGTTGGCGTTCTGAAAGTTTCTGAAGTCAGAGTTTCAGACCGAATCAAAGTTGGCTAAGTACCCGTTGGGAATATTTTGTTTTTTTCTTGCCTCAGTATTTAACCGGATGTCAGAAAAAGTGAATAACTGTATTTCTTGTGGGAAACAGATACCTCATAGGGATTACCATACTTTGTGTATACCTTGTTTAGGGCCTGAGCACGACGTTGTTGGATGCCGCTCTTGTGCTAGATTTAATAAACGCACTATTAAGAGAAGGTTAGACTGTGCCAGGTTAGTTTTTGGGAAGCGTTGTAATTATAAAATGCCGTCGGATGCTCCGACGCCCGCTTCGGCCAAAAAGCGCAAGGACAAAGCAGCAAAGCCTAGGGTTGAAGACCCGACAGTCCCGGACGTCGGTTCTCTAGAAGGCTCAGTGGAGCCGGAGGTTCTGCCAGGAGTTTCTTTGGAGTCTCAGGGAGAGACTTTACTGTTACAAGATGTGTCCTCTCAGGAAGTAGGCCAGGCTGAGGGGGCTTCTCAGGTGGCTGTTCTTCCCTTTCTTCCTAAGGTGGTTAGAGCCTCCCCTTCTGTTTCCAAGGCTTCTTTGAGAGGCAGGCCAAGTTTAGCTTCAGTGGGGGTTTCTCCTAGTGCTTCAGGGTCTTTGCCTAAGAAACATATGCTTAAAATGGCAGAGGATTTAATTACTATGATTAGAGGTTCTATGCCCCCTCCTGATAAGAGGCCTAGGGTGGAACCTGAGTTTGAGAGTTTTGAGCAATGTTCGAGGCTTCTGAGTCTTGGCTGAAGACTTGCAGGAGTATCCTCCTTATTCTGATTCTGATGTGGATGATTCTACTCCTTCAGCTTCTCCTCCTGAGGATTTTTCATTTTCAGAGACTCTGCATTCCATGAGGGAGCATTTTAAATGGGAAGGTCAAGATTTCTCTGATTCCAGGAAGAGGCTTAGGGAATTCTTGTTTTACCCCAGCATAGGCCTTTAGCTATACCTCCTGTTCTGAATGTGGTGGAAGATGTTTTTGCAGAGGCTTCCCTGAATCCTGATTCTTTGCCTCCTGCCCCAGTTAAACCGGATAGGTACTATAGGGTGCCTGAAGCTCATAAGTATCTTTTAAGAGTCCTAGGGCAGACCGAAACTATCTCTCAGGGGCCTAAAGGTGTGAAGGCCTCTGTTGTTAAAAATCCTGTTCCTCCTGATAAAGAGGCAAGGGCTTTGGATAGATGGGGAAAGAAAGTGTATACTTCTTCCACTTTAGCCATGAGGGCGTTGAATTGTCAGTTTCACATGTTAAAATATCAGAATTATCTCCTTTCACAATTGAAATCTAAGGTGGATGCTCTGGCAGAAGGTATTGAGTGTAAAGAGTTGCAGGATTTAGTTCATGTGTCTGAACAGGTGGGTAAACATTCCCTGCAGTGTGGTTTTGATGCTGTGCAGGCCTCCTCGAGGGTGGCTGCCACTGGTTCTGTTCTTCGTAGGCACGCCTGGTTGAGGGATCAGAATTTAGCTGAGCATGTTAAAACAAGGATTTTGGATGCTCCTTTACAGTCTGATGTGTTGTTTGGTGCGCCTGTGGAAGCAGTTTTAAAGAAAATGGAGGACAAGGCTAAGTCTATGCAAACTGTTAAGGATTTTTTGCAGGTTCAACCTCCAGTTTAGTAGAAATTGGCCTACTAAGGGATGGACATATCCTGCTTATGATTCCCAGTCTAGGGGTAGGTCTAGACGTGGTAGGGGCAGAGCACAAGGTTCTTTTAGGCCTAGAACAGGGAGTTCACCTGCTCAGTCTTCTGGTGAGGGCAGGGGTCAGTCCTTTCGTAAACAGACCCAATGACCTACCTTTTCAGCTGCCAGTACATTCTCGCCTGGCAGCACCTTTGCCGGGAAGGCTGGCTCTTTTCAAAGAAAATTGGGATTTAATTACCCAAGACAGATGGGTTTTGGATATCATTCACCACGGTTACAGGTTTTATTTCCATACCTTGCCTCCTTTCAAAGGCATGCCAGACATTCCTCCTCTACAAAGAAAAGAGGCTCACAAGCAAATTTCTCTGTTGCTTCAAATAGGGGCCATTCAGCCAGTTCCTGTGCCAGAAAGGGGCCTAGGATTTTATTCTCGCCTGTTCCTAGTACCGAAGAAGGGGAACACGTGGAGACCAATTTTGGATTTATCTATCCTCAACACTTATCTGGACATTCCCAAGTTCAAAATGTTGACGTTGCAACAGCTTTTACCTCTGCTGGGCAAAGATCACTGGATGGTAACTTTAGATCTCAAGGAAGCTTACCTTCATGTGCCTATCAGACTAAGTTGCAGGAAGTATCTGCGTTTCGAGCTGGAAATTCTCATTATCAGTTCTCTGCATTGCCCTTTGGCTTATCTACTGCCCAGAGTATTCACAAAGGTTCTGGCTCCAGTGATAGCTTACTTCAGGTTAAAAGGAATTCAAATCTATCCTTACTTGGACGACTGCCTGATTCTGGCTCAAGAAAAGGAAGACCTTTACAGCGTTTGGAATTTGTGATAGCAGTGCTAAGATGCCTAGGGTATTCTGTGAACGAAATAAAGTCCAGTCTAGTACCCTCTCAAGACATGTGCTTTCTGGGTGTGAGACTGAATACAGCAGCCCAGATGGCCTTTCTAACCCCGGACAAACAAAAGAATCTTTCCAGTTACTTCCATCACCTATCTCTTCAGTCCGGGCTGACTGCAAGGACAGTCCTTCAAGCCTTAGGGTTCATGGCATCTTGTATTCTGGTGCTTCCCAATGCCAAACTGCATATGAAGAAGTTGCAATGGTATCTCAAGAATGTATGGACACAGCACTGCCAGGATTTGGACACTGTCATTCAAATAATACCTTGCATTCAAAAGGAATTTTTGTGGTGGGCTCAGGAATGTCACCTAAACAAGGGACTCTCTGTGACCCGGCCAGAGGCGAGTCAGATTCTAACGACAGATGCCTCAGACATTGCTTGGGGAGCTCATCTAAATGGAAAATGGATACAAGACAAGTGGCCTGCCAGACTACAGCATCTACATATCAACATGAAAGAGATGTTAGCAGTCCAGTTTGCATTAATAGCTTTCAAGGAGTTACTTCTTCCAGGGCAGGTGTTGATTCTAACAGACAACACTACTGTCATGTGGTACATCAACAAACAAGGGGGAACACATTCTTACCCGTTGTGCAGGCAAGCAATGATTTTATGGGAGACTGCGCTCAGCTTGCAACTAACTCTTCAGGCAAGGTTTCTGCTGGGAGCACAGAACTCCTTAGCAGATGTGTTAAGCAGACAAATCATGGATCCCCACGAGTGGAAACTGGATCTTCATGTATTTCAAAATTGACAGTGTCATGGGGAACTCCAGACATAGATCTGTTCGCTTCTCCACTAAACCACCAGCTGCCAAAGTTTTGCACAAAGGGGGTCATCACACAGCTTGGAAAGTGGATGCTCTGTCTTTCAGTTGGAAAAATCTTCATGTGTATGCCTTTCCACCTCTGCCTCTTCTCCCAAAGGTGCTCTAAAGGTCAGACAAGACAAGCCAAGGATGATTTTAATAGCTCCAGATTGGCCTCGGCAACACTGGTACCCATTACTGAGGAGTCTGGTAAGGAAGCCTCCATGGCCTTTACCTTTGATTCCACACCTGTTGTCTCAGAGGGACGGTCACCTGCTCAATGTCAAGCTTCACTCTCTTCATCTAACAGCCTGGCATATTCTGTTTTGAAACACAGCAGGTCTCAACTTCCTCAACAAGTTTTAAATGTGATTATGGAAGCCAGAAGACCTAGTACAAGGAAAGTGTACGCAGAAAAATGGAAGAGGTTTTTATTTTGGAGTGCAGCAAACAATTTGGAGATTTCTGAGCCTAATTTGAGTGTGGCTCTTCAATATCTTACTGAGTTATTGGACAAAGGTTTGTCTTTCTCTTCCATTAAGATTCATGCTGCAGCAATTTCAGCTCACTATGATTGTGACCCACCATTGTTTTCGCATCCTTTGTTCAAGCAATTTCTTAGAGGGGCAAAGAATATAAGACCCCCGTGAGCTCCTACTCCTGCTTGGGACCTCAATTTTGTGTTGGAGAAACTTACTCTACAACCTTTTGAGCCTCATGCTACTGCTGAATTGAAATACTTGTCATGGAAGACTGCTTTTTGTTGGCCATTACTTCTGCAAGAAGGGTTTCTGAATTGCAGGCCCTTATGGCGGTAGAGCCTTTTTGATTTTTCATAAGGATAGGGTATCATTACGTACTAATCCTTCCTTTATGCCTAAGGTGGTTTCTAGTGTGGCTTTAAACCAAACTATTCATTTGCCTACTTTTTATGCAGACCCCCAAAATAAAGGGAAAAGATTTTGCACACTTTAGATGTACACAGGCAATTGCGTTATTATTTAAGCAGGACTAAGGATTTTAGGCAGTCTCAGCAGTTGTTTGTTTCTTTTGCTTTGAGTTCAGGGCAAGCCTGTGTCAAAACAAACTATTTCTAGGTGGATTGGGTTTTGCATTGCATTTTGTTATTCCCATCATGGCAAGGAGATTCCAGCTGGGATTAGGCCTCATTCCACTAGGGCTACTGCCACTTCAACAGCATTTCTAAGGGGTGGCAACTAAGGATATTTTGGAGGCAGCTACTTGGAGTTCAGTGCATACTTTCTCTAAGCATTATCACCTTCCTCTCTACTCTAAGTCTAGGGCTGGTTTTGCCACAGCTATTTTGCAAGGCATGTTGTCAGCTCCTGCTTCTTTATGATTTGCCAGCCTCCCTTACCTCTGCTTTGGGATTCTACCCAATAGTTAGGACTGCAGCAATGTGGAATGAAGAACATAGTACAGTTTTGTACCTACCATAAATGTAGATGTTCGAGGATCCACATTGCTGCAGTCCAATCCTCCCTCCTTCCCTCTGTGTTTAGGGGTGGTTGTGTAGGTGAGGTTATATGCTGGTAATTTTGTATATATTGTACATATTTTTGGTGCAGGTATATTTGGCCTTGTCTTTTTAGGGTCTTCTGACATCTGGGGCAAGAAAAGACTGAGGATATGACGTCGGTCATGCCTAATGCGCCCTGACCGACGTCAGCCATATACTTTGGTATTCGGGCCGACTGGACAGCGGACTACCCAATAGTTAGGACTGCAGCAATGTGGATCCTCGAACATCTACATTTATGGTAGGTACAAAACTGTACTTTCTATGGAATCTACGGTTGAATCTGTGGATCCAGCCGAGGTCTCGGCTGAATCCCAAGGGGAACCTTTACTATTACAGGAGTTGGCCTCTCAGGAGTTAGGTCAGGCCGAGGGGGCTTCTCAGGTTTCTGTGGTTCCATCCTTACAAAAGGTTATTAGGCCTTCTTCTTCTGTCACTAAAGGCCCTGCTAAGGCTAGACCTGGTCTTTCTGGTACAGGCCACAGCCCTAGTTCTTTGGGCTCTGTTCCTAAAAAACATATGTTGAAAATGGCAGAGGATTTGATTACTTTGATCAGGGGTTCTATGCCCCCTCCAGAGAAGAGGCCTAGGGTGGAGACAGATTTAGAGGGATTGGAGCATTCCTCAGATTACTCTGAGTCCTCAGCTGAGGATATCCAGGATTTTCCTCCCTATTCTGATTCAGATGCAGAGGATTCCTGTCCTTCTGCTTCTCCTCCAGAGGATTTTTCCTTTTCTGAAACCTTGCACTCCATGAGGGAGCATTTCAAGTGGGAAGGTCAGGATTTTTCAGATTCTCGTAAGAGGCTTAGGGAATTTTTGTTTTTGCCACAACATAGACGTTTGGCTATTCCCCCTGTTTTATATGTTGTTCAGGATGTTTTTTCTGAAGCTTCCCTTAATCCTGATTCTTTACCCCCTGCCCCTGTCAAGCCAGACAGGTATTACAGAGTTCCAGAGGCACATAAATATTTGTATAAGAGTCCTAGAGCTGACCCGGCAACTATTATTCAAGGGCCTAAGGGTGTCAGGGCTTCTGTAGTTAAGAATCCAGTTCCTCTGGATAAAGATTCTAGAGCTTTGGATAGGTGGGGTAAAAATGTGTATACCTCCTCCATGTTAGCTATGAGGGCTTTAAATTGCCAGTTTCATATGCTGAAATATCAGAACTTTCTGTTAGGTCAGTTGAAATCTAAGGTAGATGCTTTATCTGAGGGTATAGAGTGTAAGGAATTGCAGGATTTAGTTCATGCCTCTGATCAGGTGGGTAAGCATTCCTTGCAGTGTGGCTTTGATGCTGTTCAGGCTTCTTCCAGGGTGGCTGCCACTGCTTCAGATCAAGTTGGTAAGCATTCCTTGCAGTGTGGCTTCGATGCTCTTCAGGCTTCTTCCAGGGTGGCTGCTACTGGTTCAGTTATTTGTAGACATGCCTGGCTTAAGGATAAAAATTTGTCAGAGCATGTTAAAGCTCGAATTTTGGATGCTCCTCTTCAATCTGAAGTTTTTTGGTTCTCCTGTGGAGTCAGTTTTGAAAAAGATGGAAGACAAAGCTAAGTCTATGCAGACGGTTAAGGAATTTTTGCAAGTGCAGCCCCCTAAGTTTAGCAGGAATTGGCCTGCAAGAGGATGGTCTTACCCTTCTTCGGATTTTCAGTCTAAGGGCAGGTCTAGACGTGGTAGGGGCAGGGCTCACGCTCAGGGTTCTTTCAGACCTAGGACTTGGAGTTCTCCTGCACAATCGTCTGGTGAGGGCAGGGGTCAGCCTTTTCGTAAACAGACCCAATGACCTGTATCTCCAGCTGCCAGATTCTTCCTGTCTGGCAGCTCCTCTAGGAGGAAAGTTGGCACTTTTCAAACAAAATTGGCATTTGGTCACCCAGGACAAATGGGTGTTGGACATAATAAATCAAGGCTAAAAGTTTTATTTTCACACTTTACCTCCTTTCAAAGGCATGCCAGATGTACCTCCTCAGCAAAGGCTGGAGGCTCACGAACAAATTTCTTTGCTTTTGCAGATGGGGGCAATCCAGGTGGTACCTCCGTCAGAAGAAGGCCTAGGGTTTTATTCTCGCCTATTCCTTGTGCCAAAGAAAGGAAACACTTGGAGGCCAATTCTGGATTTGTCCATTCTCAATACATACCTAGACATTCCAAAGTTCAAGATGTTAACATTACAGCAACTTCTGCCTCTGCTAGGCAAAGATCACTGAATGGTAACTCTGGATCTCAGAGGCTTATCTTCACATTCCTATCAGGCCCAGCTGCAGGAGATTCCTGCGTTTTCGGGCTGGTACTTCTCATTATCAGTTCTCTGCATTGCCCTTTGGCTTATCTACTGCGCCCAGGGTGTTCACAAAGGTTCTGGCTCCTGTAATAGCTTTCTTAAGACTGAGGGGAATACAAATTTATCCTTATCTTAACGATTGCCTGATTCTTGCTCAAGACAAAGACAAGTTACTTCAACATCTACAGTATGTAATGGCAGATGTTCTTCGTCTCACATTGCTGCAGCATAACCTGTGGGTAGTCCGCTGTCCTCTGTCGGCCCGAATACCAAAGTGTTAGGCTGGCGTCGGTCACGGGCGCTCAGATCTGACGTCAGTACGCAGTGGTACTAAAGCGCATGACCGATGCCATATCCTCAGTCTTTCTTGCCGCATGGTCCGAAGCAGAAGCAGCGTTTGCAAGTGCCGTTCGGCGTCCTGAAATTTTCGTATTCTGAGTTTCAGACCGAAGACCAAGTTGGGCTAAGTACCCCGTTGGGGAATATTTTTGTCTTTTCTTGCCTCAGTTAAATCCGGATGTCAGAAAAAGTTAATAATTGTATTTCTTGTGGGAAACAGATACCTCATAGGGACTACCACTCTCTCTGTATTCCTTGCTTGGGGCCTGAGCACGACGTAGTCGGGTGTCGCTTTTGCGCTAGATTTAATAAGCGCACCATTAAACGCAGGTTAGATTGTGCTAGACTTGTTTTCGGTAAGCGGTGTAACTACAACATGCCGTCGGATCCTCCGACGCCCGCTACCGCTAAGAAGCGAAAAGATAAATCGTTAAAGTCCAAGCAGGATGTGTCGTCCGTTGCGGACGCCGGTGCTTTGGAAACTACAGTGGAATCTGTGGATCCAGCCGAGGTTTCAGCTGAATCTCAGGGGGAGCCTTTAATCTTACAGGAATTGGCCTCTCAGGAGTTAGGTCAGGCCGAGGGGGCCTCTCAAGTTTCTG
Source organism: Protopterus annectens (assembly GCF_019279795.1). Classification (NCBI taxonomy): domain Eukaryota; kingdom Metazoa; phylum Chordata; order Ceratodontiformes; family Protopteridae; genus Protopterus; species Protopterus annectens. Next base: position 214,507,705 of record NC_056728.1, read on the forward strand.
TAGTTCCTTCTTTGCATAAGGTTGTTAGGCCTTCTACTTCTGTCTCTAAAGCCCCTTCTAAAGCCAGGCCTGGTCTTTCTGGCACAGGCGTCAGCCCTAGTTCTGCAGGTTGTGTTCCTAAAAAACATATGCTGAAAATGGCAGAGGATTTGATTACTTTAATCAGAGGTTCTATGCCCCCTCCGGATAAGAGGCCTAGGGTGGAGACAGAGGTGGAGGGATTGAAGCATTCCTCAGATTACTCTGAGTCTTCAGCTGAGGACATTCAGGATTTTCCTCCTTATTCTGATTCGGATGCAGAGGATTCCTGTCCTTCTGCTTCTCCTCCAGAGGATTTTTCCTTTTCTGAAACCCTGCATTCCATGAGGGAGCATTTTAAGTGGGAAGGTCAGGATTTCTCAGATTCTCGTAAGAGGCTTAGGGAATTTTTGTTTTTACCACAACATAGGCCCTTGGCCATTCCCCCTGTTTTGGATGTTGTTCAGGATGTTTTTTCTGAGGCTTCCCTTAATCCTGATTCTTTACCTCCTGCCCCTGTCAAGCCAGACAGGTATTACAGAGTTCCAGAGGCTCATAAATATTTGTATAAGAGTCCTAGAGCTGACCCGGAAACTATTAGCCAGAGACCTAAGGGTGTCAGGGCTTCTGTTGTAAAGAATCCAGTTCCTCTGGATAAAGATTCTAGAGCTTTGGATAGGTGGGGTAAAAAAGTGTATACCTCCTCCACACTAGCTATGAGGGCTTTAAATTGCCAGTTTCATATGCTGAAGTACCAGAATTTTCTGTTAAGTCAGTTGAAATCTAAGGTAGATGCTTTAGCTGAGGGTATAGAGTGTAAGGAATTGCAGGATTTAGTTCATGCCTCTGATCAGGTGGGTAAGCATTCCTTTCAGTGTGGCTTTGATGCTCTTCAGGCTTCTTCCAGGGTGGCTGCCACTGGTTCAGTTATTCGTAGGCACGCCTGGCTTAAGGATCAAAATTTGTCAGAGCATGTTAAAGCTCGAATTTTGGATGCTCCCCTTCAATCTGAAGTTCTTTTTGGTTCTCCTGTGGAGTCAGTTTTGAAGAAAATGGAAGACAAAGCTAAGTCCATGCAAACAGTTAAGGAATTTTTACAAGTGCAGCCCCCTAAGTTTAGCAGAAATTGGCCTGCAAAAGGATGGGCTTATCCTTCTTCTGATTTACAGTCTAAGGGCAGATCTAGACGTGGTAGGGGCAGAGCTCATGCTCAGGGTTCTTTCAGACCTAGGACGTGGAGTTCCCCTGCACAATCTTCTGGTGAGGGCAGGGGTCAGCCTTTTCGTAAACAGACCCAATGACCTGTATCTCCAGCTGCCAGATCCCTCCTGTCTGGCGGCTCCTCTAGGAGGAAAGTTGGCACTTTTCAAGCAAAATTGGCTTTTGGTCACCCAGGACAAATGGGTGTTGGACATTATAGATCGAGGCTACAAGTTTTATTTTTACACCTTGCCTCCTTTCAGAGGCATGCCGGACGTACCTCCTCAGCAAAAGCTGGAGGCTCACAAGCAGATTTCTTTACTGTTAAAAATGGGGGCTATCCAGGTGGTCCCTCCGTCAGAAGTAGGCCTAGGATTTTATTCTCGCCTGTTCCTTGTGCCAAAGAAAGGAAACACTTGGAGGCCAATTCTGGATTTGTCTATTCTCAACACATACCTAGACATTCCAAAATTCAAGATGTTAACTTTGCAGCAACTTCTGCCTCTGATAGGCAAAGATCACTGGATGGTAACTCTAGATCTCAAAGAGGCTTATCTTCACATTCCTATCAGGCCCAGCTGCAGGAGGTTCCTGCATTTTCGGGCTGGTACTTTTCATTATCAGTTCTCTGCATTGCCCTTTGGCTTATCTACTGCACCCAGGGTGTTCACAAAGGTCCTGGCTCCTGTGATAGCCTTCTTAAGACTAAGAGGAATACAAATTTATCCTTATCTGGACAATTGCCTGATTCTTGCTCAAGACAAAGTCAAGTTACTTCAGCATCTGCAGTATGTAATGGCAGTGTTAAGGTGCCTAGGGTATTCTGTGAACGAAACAAAGTCCAGTCTAGTACCCTCTCAGGACATGTGCTTTCTGGGTGTGAGACTGAATACAGCCTCTCAGATGGCTTTTCTGACCCCGGACAAACAAAGAAATCTTCCAGCAATTATCCCTACTGTCCAGGCTGACTGCAAGGACAGTCCTTCAAGCCTTGGGGTTCATGGCATCTTGTATTCTGGTACTTCCCAATGCCAAACTACATATGAGGAAGCTACAATGGTATCTCAAAAGTGTATGGACTCAACACTGCCACGATTTGGACACTGTCATTCAGATAATACCTTGCATCCAAAGGGAATTTTTGTGGTGGGCTCAGGAATGTCACCTAAACAAGGGACTCTCTGTGACCCGACCAGAGGCGAGTCAGATCTTAACGACAGATGCCTCAGACATGGCTTGGGGAGCACACTTCAATGGGAAATGGATTCAAGACACGTGGCCTCCCAGACTACAGCATTTGCATATCAACATGAAGGAGATGTTAGCAGTCCAATTTGCACTGATGGCTTTCAAGGATCTACTTCAACCGGGACAGGTGTTGATTCAAACAGACAACACAACAGTCATGTGGTACATCAACAAGCAAGGGGAACCCATTCGTACCCTCTTTGCAGACAAGCTATGATTTTGTGGGAGACTGCTCTGAGTTTGCACCTCACTCTTCAAGCAAGGTTTCTGCCAGGAGCACAGAACTCCTTAGCAGATGTTTTGAGCAGACAGATGGTGGATCCCCACGAGTGGAAACTGGATCCTCATGTATTTCAACAGTTGACAGTGGCTTGGAGAACTCCAGACATAGATCTGTTCGCTTCTCCACTAAATTTCCAACTGTCAAAATTTTGCACAAAGATGTTTCACCCAAAAGCTTGGAAAGTGGATGCTCTATCTTTCAGTTGGAACAACCTTCACGTCTATGCCTTTCCTCCTCTGCCTCTCCTTCCCAAGGTGCTCTTGAAGGTCAGACAGGACAAGCCTTGCATGATTCTAATAGCTCCAGATTGGCCACGTCAGCACTGGTACCCTCTGCTGAGGAGTTTAGTACGGGAGCCTCCTTGGCCTTTGCCATCAATTCCACACCTTTTGTCCCAGGCAAGCAATCATTTCCTCAATGTCCGGATACAGTCCCTGCATCTGACAGCCTGGCATATTCTGTTTTAGACCCTGGGGGGTCGCAGCTTCCTCAACAAGTTTTGAATGTCATTTTGGAAGCCAGACGGCCTAGTACAAGGAAAGTTTATGCTGATAAATGGAGGAGATTTTTTCTTTGGAGCACAACAAAGAGCTTTGATGTCTCAGTGCCTAATTTGAGTGTTACACTACAGTACCTTACAAAATTATTAGACAAGGGTTTGTCTTTCTCCTCCGTGAAAGTTCATGCTGCAGCCATTTCTGCTCACTATGACTGTGACCCACCATTATTCTCTCACCCTTTGTTTAAGCAATTTCTTAGAGGGGCAAAGAACATAAGACCCCCACGTAGAGCTCCTACTCCTTCCTGGGATCTCAATTTTGTGTTGGAAAAGCTTACTTTACCTCCTTTTGAACCTGCAGCTACATCTGAGTTGAAATTTATGTCTTGGAAGACTGCTTTTTTGTTGGCCATTACGTCTGCTAGAAGGGTATCTGAATTACAGGCTCTAATGGCAGTTGAACCCTTCCTGATATTTCATAAGGATAGGGTATCCTTGCGTACTAACCCTACTTTTATGCCTAAAGTTGTTTCTAATGTGGCCTTAAACCAATCTGTTCATTTGCCTACTTTTTATGCTGATCCCCAAAATAAAGGGGAAAAAATTTTGCACTCTTTGGATATTCACAGGCAGTTACGTTATTATTTGAGCAGAACTAAAGGGTTCAGGCAGTCTCAACAGTTATTCATTTCTTTTGCCTTGGGTTCACAAGGAAAACCTGTTTCAAAGCAAACTATTTCTAAGTGGATTGGCCATTGTATTGCTTTTTGTTATTCTCATCATGGAAAGGATGTTCCGGCTGAGATCAGACCTCATTCCACTAGGGCGACTGCCACTTCTACTGCCTTTTTAAGGGGAGTAGCTACTAAGGATATTTTGGAGGCAGCTACTTGGAGTTCAGTGCACACTTTTACTAAACATTACCATCTCCCTCTTTATTCCAAATCTAGGGCTGGGTTTGCCACTGCAGTTTTACAGGGCATGTTAGCAGCTCCTAATGCTTTTTGATTTTGCCAGCCTCCCTTACCTTTGCTTTGGGATTCTACCCACAGGTTATGACTGCAGCAATGTGAGACGAAGAACATAGTACAGTTTTGTACCTACCATAAATGTAGATGTTCGAGGATCCACATTGCTGCAGTCCAATTTTCCCTCCCTCCTTCCCCTCTGTAGTTTAGGGTTGCTGTGTTGCTTTTGGGGTAATTATTTTTTCTATATTGGTGGTTGGGTATTTTTCTATTTTTGGCTATGGCCTTTCTTTTTTAGGCCTTCTGACATCTGGGGCAAGAAAGACTGAGGATATGGCGTCGGTCATGCGCTTTAGTACCACTTCGTACTGACGTCAGATCTGAGCGCCCGTGACCGACACCAGCCTAACACTTTGGTATTCGGGCCGACCGAGGACAGCGGACTACCCACAGGTTATGACTGCAGCAATGTGGATCCTCGAACATCTACATTTATGGTAGGTACAAAACTGTACTTTTTAAGGTGCCTAGGGTATTCTGTGAACGAAACAAAGTCCAGTCTAGTACCCTCTCAAGACATGTGTTTTCTGGGTGTGAGACTGAATACAGCTTCTCAGATGGCTTTTTTGACCTCTGACAAACAAAGAAATCTTCACGTATACTTCCAGCAATTATCAGTACTGTCCAGGCTGACTGCAAGGACAGTCCTTCAAGCCTTGGAGTTCATGGCATCTTGCATTCTGGTACTTCCCAATGCCAAACTGCATATGAGGAAGCTACAATGGTATCTCAAAAGTGTATGGACTCAACACTGCCACGATTTGGACACGGTCATTCAGATAATACCTTCCATCCAGAAGGAATTCTTGTGGTGGGCTCAGGAATGTCACCTAAACAAGGGACTCTCTGTGACCCGACCAGAGGCGAGTCAGATCTTAACGACGGATGCCTCAGACCTGGCTTGGGGAGCACACTTCAATGGGAAATGGATTCAAGACACGTGGCCTCCCAGCCTACAGCATTTGCATATCAACATGAAGGAGATGTTAGCAGTCCAATTTGCCCTGATGGCCTTCAAGGACCTACTTCAACCAGGACAGGTGTTGATTCAAACAGACAACACAACAGTCATGTGGTACATCAACAAGCAGGGGGGAACCCATTCTTACCCTCTTTGCAGACAAGCTATGATATTGTGGGAGACTGCTCTGAGTTTGCACATCACTCTTCAAGCACGGTTTCTGCCAGGAGCACAGAACTCCTTAGCAGATGTATTGAGCAGACAAATTGTGGATCCCCACAAGTGGAAATTGGATCCTCACGTATTCCAACAGTTGACAGTGGCTTGGGGAACTCCAGACCTAGATCTGTTCGCTTCTCCACTAAATTTCCAACTGCCAAAATTTTGCACAAAGATGTTTCACCCAAAAGCTTGGAAAGTGGATGCTCTATCTTTCAGTTGGAACAACCTTCACGTCTATGCTTTCCCTCCTCTGCCTCTCCTTCCCAAGGTACTCTTGAAAGTCAGGCGGGACAAGCCTTGCATGATTCTAATAGCACCAGATTGGCCACGCCAGCACTGGTATCCTCTGCTGAGGAGTTTAGTTCAGGAGCCTCCTTGGCCTTTGCCACCGATTCCTCACTTGTTGTCCCAGTCAAGCAATCATTTTCTCAATGTCAGGGTACAGTCCCTGCATCTAACAGCCTGGCGTATTCTGTTTTAGACCCTGGGGGGTCTCAGCTTCCTCAACAGGTTTTGAATGTCATTTTGGAGGCCAGACGGCCCAGTACTAGAAAAGTTTATGCTGATAAATGGAGGAGATTTTTTCTTTGGAGCACAGCAAAGAGCTTTGATGTCTCAGTGCCTAATTTGAGTTTTACACTACAGTACCTTACTGAATTACTAGACAAGGGTTTGTCTTTTCCTCCGTGAAAGTTCATGCTGCAGCCATTTCTGCTCACTATGATTGTGACCCTCCTTTATTTTCTCACCCTTTGTTTAAACAATTTCTTAGAGGGCAAAGAACATAAGACCCCCAATGAGCTCCTACTCCTTCCTGGGATCTCAATTTTGTGTTGGAAAAGCTTACTTTACCTCCTTTTGAACCTGCAGCTACATCTGAGTTGAAGTTTATGTCTTGGAAGACTGCTTTTTTGTTGGCCATTACGTCTGCTAGGAGGGTATCTGAATTACAGGCTCTCATGGCAGTTGAACCCTTCCTGATATTCCATAAGGATAGGGTGTCCTTAGCACTAACCCTACTTTTATGCCTAAAGTTATTTCTAATGTGGCCTTAAACCAGTCTATTCATTTGCCTACTTTTTATGCTGATCCCCAAAATAAAGGGGAAAAAGTCTTGCATTCTTTGGATATTCACAGGCAGTTACGCTATTATTTGAGCAGAACTAAAGAGTTCAGGCAGACTCAACAGTTATTTATTTCTTTTGCTTTGGGTTCACAAGGGAAAGCTGTTTCAAAGCAAACTATTTCTAAGTGGATTGGCCATTGTATTGCCTTTTGTTATTCTCATCATGGAAAGGATGTTCCTGCTGGGATCAGACCTCATTCCACTAGGGCTACTGCCACATCTACTGCCTTTTAAGGGGTAGCTACTAAGGATATTTTGGAGGCAGCTACTTGGAGTTCAGTGCACACTTTTACTAAACATTACCATCTCCCTCTTTATTCCAAGTCTAGGGCTGGGTTTGCCACTGCAGTTTTACAGGGCATGTTAGCAGCTCCTAATGCTTTTTAGTTTGCCAGCCTCCCTTTACCTTTGCTTTGGGATTCTACCCACAGGTTATGACTGCAGCAATGTGAGACGAAGAACATAGTACAGTTTTGTACCTACCATAAATGTAGATGTTTGAGGAGCCACATTGCTGCAGTCCAATTTTCCCTCCCTCCTTCCCCTCTATAGTTTGGGGTTGCTGTGTTTCTTTTGGGATAATTATTATTTTCTCTATGTTGGTTATTGGGTATTTTCTATTTAGGCTATGGCCTTTCCTTTTTAGGCCTTCTGACATCTGGGGCAAGAAAGACTGAGGATATGGCGTCTGTCATGCGCTTAAGTACTACTGCATACTGACGTCAGCTCTGAGCGACCATGACCGACGCCAGCCTAACACTTTGGTATTCGGGCCGACCGAGGACAGTGGACTACCCACAGGTTATGACTGCAGCAATGTGGCTCCTCGAACATCTACATTTATGGTAGGTACAAAACTGTACTTTTCTCTTACCTTTCCATATATGCACGCGCGCACACAACTGGCAACCACAGATGCTCTGTTCCAGTCATGCCCTTGTCTCTTAACTGTCCCTGATGTTGCAGCTTAGCTCTTTTGTCCATGTGGTATAGTAAATCATGGAGGATTAAGGTCAGAATTACATTTTTGTACTTCAAATTTTTTAAGACTTGCCAACTGATTAACTGCATAAAGACGTTAGTTTTCTTACTCTTTTTTTCTCTCTCGGTTTCATACACTCACCTATGCACAGATGAACCACACACACACACACGCACAAACTTTTCTTCTTTATTTACATTTTTTTATTTTTATGCTTGATAAACAGCAAAAATGTATTTAGTCAGTGTAGAAAATGATGGCTGCTTGATTATTTGTCTATCCATTCTTTAAAGCAAGTTAATATGGTGCTGTGAGGTGCCTGACTCTTTTTCATTGTGCATTACCTGTAAGTTAGCACCCTATTGGTGAACAGTGGTTCTCCAGTCAGGGTGGAGATGCACAGTTGCCCACTCTAAAATATAATGTCGTATAGTTGCTCTGAAACCGTTATAGCACTTGACACCCTGTATCATAACATCAGAGATAACATTTACATTTGGGAAGCATAGGAGAATATAGCAGGACATCCTAACTCCCTTCCTTCGTAGAAGACACTTCCTACTTTACCTACCCTGTAAATGTTTCAGACTCTACCACCATTAAATATCTTACAGCCCTGCAACTATTTGTTTCCTTCTTTGTTCCTACTTCCCTGTTTGCCATCAGTAAATTACAGATCCGTTTACTTAATCATCCTACTCTTCAGCTTATTCTGTTTTCTTCTCTTCCTCCTACTGAGCCAATTCTTTTCCTACCAAAAGTTGATAATAGCTCACAACATCTCTCCAACTCTGTCCTAGCCATCTGTCCATGCTTCCTCTCTAAACTGTCCACAGATCACACCAAGCCTGTTAAATGATGCCTCTCACCTTTACTCCAAATACAGATTGATCAACTCCATTTCAGCTCAGATCAAAATAAAGTGGGAAATAGAAGTCCATAATACCCCTTTATACTAAAATCCTCCTAGGAGGAGGCATTTGCCTTAATGCTGTTTCCACCTATCACAACCAACATAGACAGTCCCCTTCTGAACACTACTATAAAGAGAAAGGTGGTGCTATTGCTTTAATATTTCCCAACAACCACCACATCCCCCCCCGACAACAAATCAATACCAAAGTTCAGTTCAGCAGAGCTTCTTATTACTTTCCTGAAAAAATAAAAAATATGTACTACTGTCCTTTACATCTTTCCTGGCAGCAATATAGCCACACTGGAAGATATCCTACATTGGATATCCATAACATTTCCACAAAAAAAGCACTACTAAGTGATGTCAATATAATTTGGTTGTATATAACCTCTAACTTCCCTACATCCAGGATGAACTTGTACAGTTTCACACAACGAAGTAATAGCTCCGCACATTATAGCAAGACATCAAATTCTCTATAAGACTGGATACAAGGCATCTCATACTTCCACTTAAACAGCATGTTTATAAAACAACACACAAACGTTCTAAGATTAACTCAGATATATTTATTACTACCCTATCATCTATTATTTGGTCAATCCTAAAAATCCTCCCCTTAGATGATACAGTAAATGAATATACAACTTTACTAAATAGACTTGCACCTCTTAGAAAGAAGAGACTAAAACAAATAATGCAATTTGGCTGTAAAAAAAAGAGTAGAATACTAATGCAGATTGAGAAAAAGCATGCAAAGAATGGCAGAAATATAAAACACCACACAATATCTCAAAAACTTAATGGTGCACGACAGTACTAAAAAGCAAATAAATGAAGAAAAAAAACATATACTGTAACATTCAGAATAATAGTAAACACAACCTTAAAAAATTCTGGTCAACCATTAAAGAAATGTATCCTGGCCAAAAATTCAACCTTTATCCCTTTCCCAATAACTCACCACTCGAAACTGCAATAGAATTCAACTCTTATTTCATTGATTGCATAGTTTCCCTAACCAAGGATTCCCCAACATCTTATCCCAACCCTACCCAGCAGCAGCATATCACCACATACATGTTCTCCTTCAAACCTGTGCCCACATCGTATATAAAACAACACAAACCATGCTCAATTTCAGCTGATGACCTTCCAAATGAGTACCTTAAAATAGCAGCTAGCATTGCTTATCCTTTCTCATTGCATATAAATAAGTCAGTCCAGAAATCCTGCAATCCCACTCTTTCTGGAAAAAAAATGCACATTCCTCTACACAAAGTAGGAAATTCAGCAGACATCACTAAGTTTAAAACTATAGTAGTCTTATCCCCCTTCTCCAAAATTCTTGGAAAATGTATTCAAAAACAATTACTAAACTATCTCCTGCAAGAACTCTTGTACCCCATATGGCATGACTTTCATCCCTCGGAAAGTACTAATGCTGCACTTTTAATCTTTATAGATCCTGTCAATAAAGCTAGGAATAATGGCAAACCAGTCTTCTCTGTAGACTTGTCTAAAGCCTTCTACACAGTTTGTCATAGCAAACCTTTACTTCAAATGTCCTCAGTAGGTCTACCTCAGCCCACCCTTCTATGGTTAAAAAGCTGCTTGTTTAATAGATGTTAGTCAATAAAATGGCACTTCATCTTTTCTGCATACCGTCATGTCATCACTGGTGTATCATACGGCTCTAGGCTTGGTCCCCTTCTCTCTAACATTCTCACCAACACCCTCCACACATCCACACAACAGGCCTTCCTAATAGAATATGGCCCACAGATGACCACATACACACGCATACACACACACAACCTGGCACATGTCCAAAAAAATTACTCAGAAAGCTTTAGTAGCCATTGAAACATGGCTTCGTAACTCTCAATTCATGCTCACCCCCCCCCAAAAAAAAAAAAACTACTACTTCACTCAAATCCCCTCTCAGAAAAAAAAAAACTAAATTTAAAATACTCTTAATAATGCAACCATTGAAGTCACTTCTCATAGCAAACTATTGTAGAGATGATAGTGGATGATGGTCTTAAATTCGACCTGTATATATATTGTTGTGTCTTTTGGCTTTTCCCGGTTATGGGTCGCCACAGCAGAAATCCGGTTCGCTAATGATTGGCAGTAGATTTTTACGTGCCGATTTGCCGGCCCTGACGCACGTCACATCTGCCTCAGGTGATGAAAAACTTCTTTATTAGCAGCTAACCAGATTACACATCATGTTGGCCAAGATGATCTCCTCTTCTGGTCAATTTGCTTACTGACATCAACTTTTATACTGCAAGCAAAACAACTTTTTGTTACGTTTCTGACCATTGACAGTTGGCTATGGAAAAACACCTGTGGTAAACATGTTTATCAAAAATTACCTCAAACCAACAGTTAGTGCAGAATGCTCAAGAAGCACAGAATGTTCAGTTCAACAATGGTAGCTCAAATTTTCCAGGACACACAGCCTGCTTCAGTAAATTAACTCTTACTCGGCCGTGCGTCCTTATCCCAGGCTTCACTAAGCTATAACCAAGTCTCTTTTTTCTGAAAAGCAGAAAACAGGTATTATTCAGGTTTATAAGCAATGCTGCATTTTGTTCATAGATGAGGCCCATCTTTGATAGGCATATCCCAACAAATAACATGTTCACTTTGCAAGAAGAGGAAAAAGACAAATAACAGTATGTTTTTAAAACTTTTCTCTTAACATTTCCCCCCTGAAAACACTTTTTATTTCAGCAATATATGGTAAAAACTTTTTCTTTGCATACATTACTTCATTGGCAAGACAAACTTTTAAACTTCAAAAACATTTGCAAAAAGTCACATTTCAATGTATTCACTTTCACCAGTCTGTTGCAATTGCTGGTACATCGTCTTCGTAACAGCAGTATGAACCAGTCTTTGTAGAAGACCTCTGATACAGGGTATACAGCAGCAACCACATACCACCACAATAGCCACAGCGACTCCAACGGACACCAGGAAACTGCTGATGAGATGACTCCATTTTCCAAACCACGCTTGTAGAAAGTCTGTAAAGGGATTACTTACCCCAGAGTTCTCTGCCAATTCTTCGGATAACATTTCCAAACCTTTCAAAGCTTGAGTGATACTTCCGTCAGGCACAGTGTTGTTTGGAATGTACATACAACAGAAAGTCCCAAACATCTTGCAAACTCCTCCTTCTTTGGCCAGGAGCATATCCAACGCAATTTGATTCTGCCATACCACCTGCGAAGTGGCCTGTAGTTGTTCAGCAATTCCTTTCAATGCATCTTTGGTATAATTCACAAAACGCTGCTGATTATAGTAAATGTAGTTGATCCAGTCCACATTCTTATTAGGTTGAATCCAGACAAAGATGGATGTAAAACCAGCTGCTATTTGGTTTATTGCTTTGTATTCATCAGGTACGCCTCTTGGTACGCCAGTGCTATCGATGTAGACACCGTTATCGAAGGATTGCTTCGGTGCCTCTGTTTTTCTCCTACTCAACCACTTCGGCTTTATTTCAGGTTCTCTTACGAAATTGCTTGCTGGAACTTGGAAAATGTAGAATGGCAGAATTAACTTTACAAGTGCACAAGTTCCCTTCCAGGGAATCGTAAGCCTTGATCTGAGTTTGTTGTCTCCACATAACCACCATACGTCTGCTAAACTATGAGTTTGGTTCTCCAGAAATGGATTCTTATTGCCATTCACAGTAACATTGCAATAGTTCCGTCCCATATTGTCATAATTCTTCCCTGTGCCATCTCTGGAAATGCACATATACGAACCTGGATAGGAAATCGCTGCAGGCGGTTTCTCAACTTTGCTTATGACTGGAAAATGCTGAGTTTCATTTTTGCATTTATCTTCAGTTTTGTTGAAGAATAATTTTAACAGACACATTAGGTTACCTTCATCTCGCATCAATGGGACTGTCGCTAGTTGCTGTTTACCTTCAGCACAAGAAACACAGTTCTCACGATGTGCCTCTCGGGTACTATATCTAACCCAAGATAACCATTCATTATGGTGTACGAATCCAGTCTCGAGTAACAATTGTTCTTCTTCTATGAAGGCAAAATCTGCTTTACTTGTAGCATTTTTAAGGCTTTGTACTTTAAGTTGGAGGGTCCCCAAAGGATCAGTTCCAATTGGAAGAGACACTCCGATTCCATAAACTCCTGAATCACTTTCTTGTGGTGACACAATGGTTATAGTAATTACTTTGGTACCCTGGAAATGCGCAATTTTTATTCTTTGTTGCCTGCTTTTATCTTTCTCTGGTATCACTGCACCACTTGTTTCCCATCCATTCACATCTGTTGAACACCAAACATTTGACCAGGACGTACAGTCTCTATTGCACAAGTATTTTGCACGAGTCAAGAAATCATTATTATTCCATTTAGAACAGTCCAAGATTCCTTCACAAAGTTTCACCTTAAACACAGTAGTAACACCTGTTTGCGCTTGCAGCACCACCATTCCTTTTTCTCTTGCAACTGTTCCTTCTCGTATGGACATATGTACTTTCGCCACCAAAATCATCATCATGTAACAGTTCAAGTACCAGCTGAACATGAACCAAACAAGCAAGCAGTATTCACGACGAACGACTCCAAACCATCAAATTAAGCAGTTTTATTGCACGAAACACAGACACTTATAGTCCTCTATCATAAATGCCTTAAACATACAATCAAATGCGTTTTCGTCATTGAAATGACTTCATCAGATGACCAACATATCCTAAAACCTTTAATTTATACTTCAAACAAACCCTCATCAACCAATAAAAATTCACCATTAATTAAAACTCCATTGCCTTGTTATGTTACCCATTTGTTTAAAAGTTAGTATAAAATACATTTCTTACTAAATATTTTAAATTTATTAAATATAAATATAGTAAACATCATTAGTTAAAATAACGTTAAAATTCATTCATTTCTGTTTAATAAATTTATATACAAGAGAAAATAATAAATACATGTATCTCATTCACATCTTTTCAATATTATTAAATAAACAGTGCCCTCTCCTGGCCACTCATTTAATTGCATTCATAGTTTTGCAGATCTCAATTTTAATAAAGGTATTATGGAGATACAATCATTCAACCCAGGGGGTTTATCAGCTTCTAAAGTGATCTGCCACCAAAGTTCTCTAAATTCAATTTTTTCTTCCCATAACCCCCCCTCTAATGTCACATTTTACCTGTTCCAAAACTAAAAACTTGTATTTATAGTTGGAACAAACTTTGGTGTGCTTAAATAAGGCATTACTTTCTTTTCCTACTGAAATCTCATAAACATGTTCATAAATCCTTCTTTTTAATTTCCTTTCAGTCTTTCCTATGTAGAAGGATCCACATTTTTCACAAATAGCTTGGTATATTATGCCTTTAGATTCACAATTATAGTATTCCCTACTATTTACATATCTTCCTCTACTTTCTAAAAATATTCTATCAGTATTTATAATGTACATACATTGGGTACAATGCCCACATTTGTATGTACCTATTTTATTTTTGCTTCTATCTATCTTATACCTATTATTATTCTCTATTATAGATCTTATAATTTGTGAATTCTTAAAGGTTACTTTCTTAGGTATATTGAGTAGATTTTCTATATCAGTTAAAGCCACAAATTTTTCCCATTCTTTTAAAAATATATTTCTAACTACATTATTCAATCCGTTATATTCTAGTACTAACGTTTGCTGAAATTCTTCCCCTTCACATTTTTTATTATTCTCTATTCTATTATTAGTATTTTTCTTATTATATATGGGGCAAAATTGGTCCTGTCTCCCTTTTTCCACTTCCTGTCTTATTTGTGAAATAAATGCTAAGGGATAACTTCTCTCTAAAAACATTCTTTCTAATAGTTCACACTTTAAAATCTATGTCTGAACTTGTCATTTGACTTCCTCGAACAAACTGTCCCTTCACTATGTTTCTCTTGCAGTGAAAGAGATGGGCACTCTCAAAATGTAAATAGGAATTTCAAAAAGTAGCCTTTCTAAATATTTTGGTTCTTAATTCATGTCCATCTTTATAAACTTCTAAATCCAAGTATTTAACATTATGTTCAGAGATATTATAAGTAAACTTCAGGAAGTTAGTAGTGTTCCCTATATATTCCATACATTCTATGAATTTTTCCTTTCCAGCTACCCAAAAAATTAATATATCATCCAGAAACCTTCTGTATATCTTCCAACAGTTTTAAAATTCAGAGTTAAATATATATTTTTCTTCCCAAAAAGCAAGTATTAAATTAGCATATGTAGGGGCGCAGGCCGCACCCATTGCTACCCCCTGTATTTGTTGATAAAATTCCCCATTAAAATAAATAAAATTATTCTTTAGGACCAGTTCCATTAGCCAAGTACTTATTAATTTATCATTTTGTGTTAAAACATCTCCATACACTATTTCTTCAAACATTTTTGTTCCTTCTTCATATGGGATGCTGGAAAATAAATCTATAATATCTATTGTAACAAATAACAGTTGTTCATTACCAGGACTATCAGGTAGTTCCTTCAATAAATCCCAAGAATCCTTTAAAATACATTTCCTTTTCATCCATATATATTTTTAATTTCTTATCTATAAATTTGGCTAAAGGATATGTTTTTGACCCCTCTGCCGAAACTATCGGTCTAAAAGGTGGGTGGTCTTCATTTTTATGAATTTTGGGTACACCAAATATCATAGGGGTTCTGGGTTTGTCTACTTTCAAGTATTTGAAGGTATTATAATCTATAAACTCTTCATTTAACATATCCTGCAAAATAATATCTATTTTATTGTAAGCTATATTCATTTCATTCACAGATACTATTGAGTATTTAGTTTCATCCCATAGGATAGTATTCATTTTACCTTCATATATAATACTATCCATAATGACTAACCCACCCCCTTTATCAGGCTTCATCACTCTAATTTTACTATTGTTTTTTACTTCATATAACAAATCGCTTTCCTTCTTACTTAAATTTGATTTGTACCATATCTTATTAGCTTGTTTCCTCACTTCCGATTCTATAATTTTCTCAACATTTTTTAATTGGGGATGTAATGGAGGGTTGTATATACTTTTCAATTCTGTCTTATATTGAGTTTTATTATTGGGAAACATAATACTTAAGTTTACCTTCCTTAAAAAACTCTTTATAGCCAATATACTACCTGTTAAATCTCCTTTACTATTGGGTATGAATTTAAGGCCCCTAGAAAATAAATCAAAATGTTCTTTTTCTAAAATTAATTCACTAAAATTGTAAATAGTAAAATTATTGTACATATATTTGTGCCCATCTCTTACTATTTCATTGTCTTTGTGTATTGTGGTGTGGGGATTTAATAAAATTTCCCCCTCCCCTTCTCCCCCCCCCCCTCTGGAACATTTTGCTGATGAGGGCCCTGTTTACTTTTCATTCTCTCAGACCTCCTTAAGGGTGGGAATGCCGTGTCATATTCCTGTCTATCCTCATCAAAAAAACATGTTCCATCATCATTAACATTAAAATTGTTATCTCTACCATTATATTTATACCCATTAACAGGATTCCATGTATCTTTTATTGGGTATAGGGTAACATGTGCGGTTCTCATATTCATTAATATCTCTCTCAAGCTTTTTTTAATTTTTCTACTCAATAAATCTTCACATTTTACATCTATATCTTTCCTAATGTTATAATATTTTTCCTTTTCTCTTATTGAAAAAATTAAATCATCTTTAATATGCTGGTCAAGTTCATTGATATCTTTCTGTAACGCTTCTTGGCTTTTTATATTGTCTTTAATAATTAACTTCAATACATCTATACCACATTTATTAAACACTTCTAAAAGTTCCTTATGAAAATCTGTACCAATAACAACATTGTTTGGGAATTTAAAAACACGTAGTCCCTTAGGGACAATGTCTCTGGATATGCATTCTTTTAAGTATTCATTCTCCATATCCAATGTTTTAAATTTATGCATCAGTTTATAAAGTTTATCAATTTTGTTTCTATAAGTATCATTCAGACCTTCTCGTTGGTTATTATAGTCCCGTTTAAAGACATATTTGCCTTTTAGCCAGTCGGAAGTCTCTTTATATACATTAGTTAACACAGTACCTGAATTCAGGCCACGCTCCTCACGAACAGCGTTGTTATTTCCATTAGAACCAGTTCTAGTTTCTAGATTTTTAAAAATCGTCGGAGTGTTAGCAGCGTCAAAAGTACCTTCAATAGTTCCATTATCGGGTCCACCAAGGTCGCCAGCTTCAGATGTTCAGCCAATAAGCTCCCCTTGCTTCCGATTACTCTTTCCGCTCCTGGCGTTCAACCCTTCGGTTCGGAGGACGCGGGATTGGATATTGACGCTGCTAGTCTCCAAAAATGACTGGCTGATAGGTGTGAGAAGTTCCACTAAGGCTGTTAGTTGGCCAATGAGTTTCCTCATTTGCCCTGCCTCGTCCTGCCTCTTAGGATCCTCATTTGCCCTGCCACATCCTGCCTCTTAGTTTGGTTAAAGTCTTTTTTCGGCAGTATTATCCATTTTTTTGTTATTTTTACCAGTTGAACATGGCCATCCTCCCTAAGGGCTACCTTGCGCCGTTGGTTTCTTCACTGGGTTTGAGACGAACTAACCCCTATTGGGCTAATCCCCATTTGTAGCCAGACTTTGCGCTCAGAGGTCCGGTGGAGTTTGACCAATATCAATGGCAGAAGGAAGAGTCTTGAGTTTTTTTACAGTGGGTGATATGAATCCACGAAGTCCTCTCAGCGATCTTTACAGCCGTAGGTGTCGAGATAAGTACTTGGTATGGGCCTTCCCACCTGGGGGATGACCAATTCTTTCTCTTCACAATTTGGATCCACACCCAGTCCCCGGGTGCCACGCTTAACAAGGTTTCATTTCTGGAATCTGCAAAGGAGTCATTGGTTACAAGAGACTTGACATTTAGCAGCTTCTTCATATAATCCGCTAGATCCTCACCACCCTCACATTCCGCTGGCAACAATCCTTGCCACTGCGGGACGTAATATGGTCTCCCAAACAAAAGTTCAAATGGTGTAAGTCCTTTGTAGGAGGGTGAGATTCGCATATACAGGAGTGCCAAAGGAAGGCACGCAGTCCATGATCTATGTGTTTCTGCCATCAGTTTGCGGAGCTTACTCTTCAAGACACTGTTGTCTTTCCCACCAGTCCAGCTGACTGGGGATGGTAAGCACAATGATACTTGAGATCAATTTGAAACACTTGACCCAACTTCTGAACAATCTGGTTAACAAAATGAGACCCATTATCACTGTAAATGCGTCTTGGTAAACCAAATCTGGGAATTATTTCTGTAGTCAAAAGCTTTGCTACTGTTTGTGCATTTGGGTGCTTTACTGGAAAAGCTTCTACCCATTTAGAAAAAGCATCAGTAATGACTAAACGGAACCTTTTTCCCTCTGAGGGTGTCAATTCAATAAAGTCCATACAGAGTGTATGGAACGGATATGGAGGGGTGGGGAATGCCTGCTGAGACTTTTTAACTCCCCCCTGAGCATGATACTTTGCACATAATAAACAAGATAAACAGAATTGCTTTGCATAAGTTGAAAACCCTTTACACCAAAACACCTTAGACACTATTTGAATCATCGTCTGTACTCCTACATGGGCAGGTCCATGGCTAACCAATGCCGCATACCTAAAAAGGTTTGAGGGTAATACCATTTTGCCATCTGATGGCTCTATACAACCCATCCTGTTGAGTGATACCATGTTTTACCCAACGACATTTTTCCTTCTGTGTTGTCAATGTTTGCATTACTTTTAGTGTCTCTAAGTCTAAGAGGTGTCCGGGCTCTAAATCATTGTCACGTAAAAGCAAATCATTTTCTTGAGCTGCCTTTTTTGCAGCCATATCAGCAAGGGCATTTCCCCTGGAGACAGGATCTTTTCTGTTGGTATGTGCGGAACATTTACATATCACTGTCTGAAGTGGTAGTTGCACTGCATCTAACAACTGTAAAATTACATCTCTGTGATTTATTGGTTTGCCTGTCGCAGTAACCATTCCCCTATTCTTCCATTGTTGAGCGAAAACATGTACAGTGGAGAAAGCATATTGACTATCTGTATAAATTGTCACTTTTTTACCCTCCCCTAAGGTACAAGCTCGAGTCAAAGCCACCAACTCAGCTGCTTGTGCAGAATACATGTTTGACAATCTTTTTGCCTCCAAAACTTCAGTTTCTGTGGTGACAGCATACCCTACTAGTGTTTTTCCTACAGTGTCCTTCTTTGCTGATCCGTCTACAAACAAAACGAGATCAGAATCTACCAACGGAATATCCATTAAATCTGGTCGGGGAAGCACTTTGTCATGAATGCTCTCTAAACAAACGTGTGGAGTACCTTCTTCTGGAGTCGGCAAAAGTGTTGCCGGATTAAGAGTAGTACATCTTTCTATGGTCATATGAGGCTGTCAGCAGCACTGTCATACATGGCAAATGTCGACTAGGAGATAAAAAGGTTATCTTATCTTGTAAAAGTATAGTAGCTACTGAATGTGGAACCCACAATTGCAATGGGTGAAACAAAACTAATGATGCTGAGGCTTGTACTGCCATGGCGGCTGCTACTACAGCTTGAACACAATGCGGCAATGTCCTTGCAACAGGATCTAATCTGGAGGAGTAGAAAGCTATCGGTCTCTGTTTATCCCCATGTACTTGTACCAGAACCAAAGTCATATATCCTCCCTTACAATCAACCATTTGTACAAACGGCTTAGAATAGTTCGGAAAACCCAAAACAGAGGATCCTGCTATCAATTGCTTAATTCTGTTAAATGCTTGTATTGCCGTATTTGTCCACTGTATATTATTCTTAGCTGCCATGGGAGTGTCATAGATTAGTGCGGTCAATGGCCCTACTTCCTCAGCATAGTTAGGGATCCAACTTCTACAAAAATTAGTCACACCTAAAAAGGACATCATCTCCCGCTTAGTTGTGGGCATAGGTGCCTCAAGAATTGCTTGTTTTCTTTTGTTCTCCAATTGTCTACCTGCCTGCGAAATTAAATAACCCAAGTACTTTACTTGTGCTTTCCACATTTGTAACTTTTCTTTATTTACCTTATGTCCTTGCTCAGCTAAAAAACTAAGAAGGGCAAGGGTATCCTTTCTACAACTTTCCTGTGTGGGTGAGGCCAACAAAATATCATCTACATACAACAGAACCTGGCTTCCCTCTGGGGGAACAAACTGAGCTAAATTTGCAGCCATTTCTTGTGCGAATATTGTCAGATTCTCACAATAGCCCTGTGGCAATCTGGTGTAGGTGTATCTTTTACCTTGATAAGTGAATGCAAACCAAAATCTATTCTCCTTATGTAGTGGTATGGAGAAAAAAGCATTGCTTATATCTATGACAGAAAAATATCTGTTCTGAGGTAGTAAATCATTAAGTAATGTATAGGGGTCAGGGACCACCGGTGCTCTTGGTATCACAGCCGAATTAACTGCTTGTAAGTCCTGAACCAACCTCCATGACCCATCCGGTTTCTTCACAGGAAACAACGGAGTATTGCAGGGCGAATCTGGGCATTCAACAAGAATTCCTACCTGTTTTAGCTGCTCAGTCACTGGCTTAATTCCTTCCTCTGCTTGTTTACTTAGCAGGTATTGGTGCTTACGAGGTCTAAAACCTGACTTTTGAGTTATACAAACTTCACCTGCTGTTTTCATCAGTCCCACATCCCCTTTACCTTTTGACCATAAATCTACAGGTAAGGCACTTAACGCACTATCTTCCTCTTGAGTTAGAAGGATTTGTCATGCCATTTCTGTTTTGTCATCCCTGAAGTGCACACTTGGTTGTGCCCAAGTCACCCAATTTAATCTTTGTACCTGGATCTGTTGATCTTTCAACTGACTTTCAGACATAGTGTCCCAATTCGTTACCTTTTTCGCCAAATCTACCCAATGTGCCCCCACCGCTTTAGTAATTGAAATATGTGGGCTATAACCTGAGCGATATAAAGAACTCATTTCCTTGGTCAAAGTACAGGTCACTACTGTATTACCTTGCGTATCCCAAAACATATTATTCAAAATTATCCTTGCACGTTTGTGCTTAAAGAATTCTTTTTCAAATTCTTTATCCAGACCAGGGGCCTTTCTCTAGAACATTGTACAATGTAAGTGCGCCGCAACCTGCGGTGAGCCGCTCCTAGATTTACTTAAAGCTAGGTTGATCAAATCTGTATCAACCCTCCCCGGGCCATTTGAAATCAAGTCCTGGCTATACCAGTAAAACAATTCTTGTACTCCCTGTACCACCAAGCCATCCACTAACCTTTTCGCCTCAATGCCTTTAGGTGTGGGAATCGCCGCTATTCCAAACAAATGCATCAAATCTCTTCCCAGCAAATTAACTGAACAAACTTTCGATATAATTACCCTACACCTGACAGTTTGGTTTGTTTGTGGATCTGTGAACAATAGAGGATGAGACAGTGGTTCCTTATAGATTTTCCCGTTTGCTGCTTTCACAAGGACAAACTCATCTGTTTCGCAATTCGGAGGCAGAACTGCTGGACCCAAAAGTGTATGCGATGCACCTGAATCAAATAAAAACTCCACTTTCTGTCCCTCAACCAAAAACTCTATCATGGGTTTTTGATCTAGATGCATAGCAATACCCAAATTTGCCAGGTTTATGACTTCACAGTCACAATCCCGCCCTTCCTTATGAGTGTTCTGACATTCATCGCAGAGTGTCTGCCTCATCATCATCACAATCATTCTCATTTTCTTCTTCTCTACAATAATCACAATAATGAATTTGGTGCCTTCCTTTACTATCATATAGTCATGCAGAGCCCTTGTTCGTAAGCTGTGGGGGATGTAGCCACTCTTCACAGTCGGCAGCAAAGTGCCCACGTCTACCGCACTTAAAACTTTCTCCACGTTTTAACCTTCCCTCCTATTCCTCTGAATGTCCACCCGGTTTATTTAACATGTCCCATTTCGGGCCCCCACATTTTTTTTTACGCCACCACGGTGCCCTTGCCCCCTTTGGTCCTGTACCAAGAATATACCACCATCATCCCCTACTGCTAACACTTGTACTTTCTTTTTCTTTTTCAAATTGAAATGTCGCTCAGCATGCCGTGCATATTCAAACAAAGGTTGCAGTCTACAACCTTTAAGAAAAGCATTTTTCAATTGCTGTTCATACAGACTATCATTGGTCTGATCCTGCGGAGTTATCATTCCACAATGGTTATTGAACATCAATCTTACAATATAGTGCTCTACAGTTTCATCATTTTGAATGCACTTATTTATTACTGTCCAATCTGCTCTTGGATGCCACTTATCAGAAATTCTCTAACAGATCAGTGACTCGCGTGTCTAACACCCCAGAATTATGCTTTAATGTAGTGCTGTCATCTGCCTTACATGTCCAAGTACCACAAACTAAATGCCAATCTGGACCCAGGATTTGTCGCACTACTTGTTCTACTTCTAAACCATTTAGATGATAACTTAAACGCATACCAACTATGTCCTCAGAAAACTTTTGAAAATTAACCTTGGGATGAGGAATACCCATCTGTAGCTCGTTTTATATCTTCTCTAGCCCAGGGACGATAAACTAAAATAGTTGGCTCTTGTCCAACATCCCCTGCTTGTGGGTTTGCAACTTGTATTAAGGGAAGAGCTTCTGAGTGGTCAGAAAGTTTAATGGCCGAACGTCCTTGCCCTGCTGGTCCTGACCTTAACTGCATAGGTTGGTCTACCTGTTGCAAAGCAACCTTGGGTACTACGGGAATTTGCTGGTAAATTGGAGGGGTCACAACACTTCCTTGAGCAGCCAATAACCCACCCTGCTGTACAGATCCCACATCTTCAGACTGATATTGAGGAGGTTCTACCGGTACGGCAGCAGCAATTTCCCCATACGGTTGGGCAGTTGCCTGCTTTTGTACCGCACAAACTGTATGCTCATCCTCCTTATCTAAAAATAAAGCTACTTTTCCACTTGGCACCAGTGATCCCTTTTGATTTATTTTTTCTTTTTCCTGGCACTGTTTTTTCTTTTATAGCTCGTATATTTGCTTCTTCTAACCATTTTTGTGCTTGGGGAAATCCCAATTGTCTTTGCTTCTTAGTTCTTGTTCCCGCATCTCTTTTCAAATCTCTAACCAATTTTGCACAGGCATTCTTATTCAGTGTACCATCAACATCATATTTCATAGGTTCATAGGTTTATACTAGGCTATCTGCCCTAAGGCATTTATAAGCCTAGCCCAAATTTTTGTGGCTTACGCCACCCCTTATATGAAAAAATACTGTGCCCATTAGTTTGTTGTACCTCTGTCCAGCAGTGACACAGAGATCACTTTTTCAAAAATTTAACATTATTTTTGTTTAAACCTTTCATATACTTAGCATCAACATTTAAACAGGCATCACTCTCACACTTGCAGCAACTCGAACCCATGTTTCCCCTATATTTCTTACTTTAGGACTGTATCAAAGTTACTTTACAGGGCTTATTATAAAATGGGGCTATCTTAACGGGTGATCCTAACAAAATAATCTTAACAAGTAATCCTACCCACCCTTAACTAAAAATAAAACCCTTGTCGACAAGGTTAAATTAAATTAAAAGAAAATTTATTTTTCATCCTACCTGAACCAGATGAGACTCCGTTTCCCCTTTTCGTTCGGAAACTATCCCTCAGATAGGGATCAGAGAGCAGCCGGCTTCTTCTCAGCGACAAATCAGTCGGAGGGCTTTCAGTCGAGGGAATCTTAAGATGAGAAACCCTCACCTGCACAGGTTTTTCGGTCTGTCTGTCGGTCTAATCCGTATCTTCGTAGTGGTTTCCGGTCTGTAGGACCAAAATGTCAGAAGAAAAATTCAGACGAGTCACATCTGCCTCAGGTGATGAAAAACTTCTTTATTAGCAGCTAACCCGATTACACATCATGTTGGCCAAGATGATCTCCTCCTCTGGTCAACTTGCTTACTGACATCAACTTTTAATACTGCAAGCAAAACAACTTTTTGTTACATTTCTGACCGTTGACAGTTGGCTATGGAAAAACACCTGTGGTAAACATGTTTATCAAAAATTACCTCAAACCAACAGTTAGTGCAGAATGTTCAAGAAGCACAGAATGTTCAGTTCAACAATGGTAGCTCAAATTTTCCAGGACACACAGCCTTCTTCAGTAAATTAACTCTTACTCGGCCGTGTGTCCTTATCCCAGGCTTCACTAAGCTATAACCAAGTCTCTTTTTTCTGAAAAGCAGAAAACAGATATTATTCAGGTTTATAAGCAATGCTGCATATTGTTCATAGATGAGGCCCATCTTTGATAGGCATATCCCAACAAATAACATGTTCACTTTGCAAGAAGAGGAAAAAGACAAATAACAGTATGTTTTTAAAACTTTTCTCTTAACAGTATGCCCATTCACGCATGTCTCTACACAGAAGACGCTCTAGCTGAGAATCGAACCGGACAGCGTCTTACTGTGAGGCGACAATGCTACTGCAGCACCACCACCACAGTTTGGACCTGTATATATATATAAATTGCATAAGAAAAAATCATCAAAAGCTAGGAATGCTTTACAGAGAGAAACACTCTCATCACCAGTACTAAAATTACATTTGCCACTACATATCTCCTCTCCACACCTCATTATGACACTCCCATCCTTACTTATCTTCATCACAAAAAATTAAAACTTGAACAGTGCTGTAATAAAGTTACTAAATTTGCAGCAAATACCCCTTACAGAACCCACCACTGTATAGGACTAAAAAACCTAAATTTGTTAGAACTACCCAATCCACTGACATATACCCAGCTTCTTATCACCTATAAAATTGAGTCAATATCACCACACCGAAACTACAATTAACCGAGTACAGAAACAGTGACACAAAAACACCGATATACCAAAATAACAAATGGCCACTTCAACGATTTTTTACCAGGGAAAAAAAAATCTCTCAGCTGACCAACACCAAAACAAATTCTCGATCGTTAATCAAGTGGGGGGGGGGGGCTGTGACCTCCACGCCTCTTAACTAAATATACCAACTCCCAGATCACTCTACAGTGGAGAAAAGGGCAAACTCCCAATAACGTCCAAGCAATTTTTTTTTTCCCCGAGACAAAAATCTCGGATGTGGTCATTCGAAGTTTTGGTATAGCAGTCTTTTTGTGTCTATGTTCTTTTGATTGGTTAATTGTAGTTTCAGTGTGGTGATATAGACCCTAAAATTATCCAGCATCCATCTGCTTGTCCAGCAGCAAATTCCATTCTATACAGCCATGTTTCCACTCAGTCATTACAATCCAATGAACAAAAACTTTTGTCCACAAGCCTGTCAAATCTGCTGGGCATGGGTTGTTCTATTATTATGCTACTAAGGGCTGGAACTCCTTACCTTTATCCATCTAGTCATCACCCCAGTCCTTTAAAACCACTCTGAAAGACTTGCTAACCAAAATCTGTCTCTGTTCTAACTCAAACCCAGAATAACTATATCCCTGAATATAAACAACTAACTGTTTATACCTTACATCATCTTGCGCTCCCTTTTTTACTCGCTTCCTAATTGTAATAATTTTCTCTCCCCTGACTCTATCTAGTTATGCTTTCTTTCATTTTACATTGCAATTCCTGTTTGTATCGTACTAAATTACTTTTAATTTCTCTAAGTATTAAATCATTGCAATAGAAGTTTTAAATATTTTAACCAATGTTTTCACATTATCTAATTTGGTATAATTATTGAAACTGTAGATGCTTTTGTATTATTTTTGAAACTTGTAAAATATTTATTCTTATTGTTTTTGTAATACCTTAGTTTTTCTCCCTGTGCTGCAACTGAAAATGGACATCTACCCTGTTGTTCTTTTCCATTAATCAAATATCAATAAATAAATCTGTCACTAAATAAATAAATTAGTACACAGTGACTTGTAGTTAAATTCGAAGGGTTAACCCAAAGTATTCTATAGTTACAGTGAGAATGTGAAGAGGTTATTGATGTTAATTTTGTTTGGTTTATTCAGTTTGTTTGCTTTAGTATGCGTATAATCATCCTCACTTGTGTTTGTTAAATATTTCCTCTGAAATATTGCTGATTGTAGTTCCCCTGTTATGATGACATTTTTTTTGTTTCCTTTTAAAAAGCAGGAATGAGGAACCCAGCACGAAAAAAACAAGACAGGGTGATGATGAGACTGAAGCATTCAGTTTAGCCAACATTTCCGAAGGTGACATTACAAAAGTAAGTTTTTATAGTACTTCAGTTTTGAGATTGAGTTTTGTTTTGATTTGATGTTGATTGGGGATAGTTTGAACTTGTGCACTTGGAAGAGTTCATTTAAGTGATTGATTTGGGTATTTAAAGAGCTTTATAGGGATTTCATGAAATCTAATGTTTTCCTGTTACATTTACAGTGGATTTACTAACTTCTGTGGTAGTAAAACAAATAAGATGTTCAAAACATATGGTAAATATTTAATTATACAATTTATGCCCTGTTCTATTTTAGATGGTTGCCCATTTTAGGAGGTAACGAACATGTTTTCTTGGACCCCATTTTTTCCTATTTTGCTGTGCTTTCAAGACTTGTAAAATGAATGCTAAAGTTATTCTCACATGGTCCTTGTGAAAGAAGTATGTTTTTTATTCTGCACGGTCAAGCCTGATTTTACATACTCTGCAGTCTTTGCTTGAAGTTTGAATGCATGATTTTACGGTCAGTTTTTATGTAATCTTTAAGGTACAGTGTGGGGTGTTCATGGTTCAGATACTGCTATATATCCAGGAGTTTCATGATGTTCAAGATCAAAGGAATACAACTTATGAACTTATAAAACCACACAGAAAGGTCCACTGGACAGGTTAAATATGAAAGATTCTCCAAAGGATAAAATTGTTTCATTATGCATGGTCACATGCTTTTGTCCTTCCAGTGAAGGACTTCTTCAGAAAAAAAACAGTCAAAAAATCATCAGTTTAAATACATTAAACATAAATCATGTGATCAACGTAAAATCAGCTAACACACCTGAAACAGGTGAATAAAACATCCCTGGTCACAAAACATTCACTGAATACTCATGTAAACAACAGATATATACCAAATGTCAATATTTAAGCTAAATATATAGAGAGAGTCAATAAATAAACTGCCATCCATTTCTAATCTTAAAAGCCAGCAAACATGGGAGCAAGTCATAAATAGAACATTATTAAAAAAAAACACATTCACAAATCTATTGTTTTTCCAGCAAATTTAAAAAGCATGAAAAATATCTCTAAAAACTTAGCACTCAAAAATTAGGTACGAAAATCCTAAAACTAATATAAACACAGTCATAAAAATGTGTTTAAATTAATCCATTGTTTTACAGTTTTTATGATTTGCATTTTAAAATGAGTAAAGTGGAAAGATTTTCACTAATGCCTAGTTGTGTTGTGGCATTTAATCTTAATTGCCACTGTAATTCATGTAATTCTATATCTAACTCCCACCATCCCCCTCTGGGGTTCTTAGGAATGATATTAATAATGCCAAATTTAAAACACTCCTGATAAGTCAAACTGTGTTTATACAGGGAGTTGTTCAAGTTCTTGCTTACCATAGCATAAACATGCTTGTAGATTATTTTCCTCAGTTGTCTTTTTGGTTTTCCCACATAAAAATAGTCACATTTGCTCTCTCTTCAAATTTACCCATCATAATTTGTTTGAAAAATGGAAACTGTGGTACTACAGGTGTTGTTCACATAGCAGTATGCTCAAAATATGACTATTTTTATGTTAGGAAAACCGAAAGACAATTGAGGAAAAGAAACTACACGCATGTTTACACTATAGTAAGCAAGAACTCGAACAACGTCCTATATAAACACGGTTTGACTTGTCAGGAGTTCAAAGGTTTTAAATTTGGCACACTTGATATCATTCCTAACAACTCTAGTGGAGGATAGTGGGAGTTAGATATAGAATTACGTGAATTACAGTGGCGGTTAAGATTAAATACCACAGCGCAACTGGCCATTAATGAAAATCTTTCCATTTTACCAATTTTAAAATGCAAAGTGCAAAAAATGTAAAACAATGGATTAATTTAAACACATTTTTAAGGTTATGTTTATATTACTTGTAGCATTTTCGTGCCTAATTTTTTGGGGATATTTTTCATGATTTTTACATTTGTTGAAAAGACAGTTTTAAATGCGTTTTTAAATAATGTTCTGTTTGACTTGCTCCCATACTTGTTGGCATTTAAGGTTAGAAATCGATGGCAGTTTATTTACTGATTCTCTCTATATACTAGTTTAAATGTTGACATTTGGTATATATTTGTTGTTTACATAAGTATTCAGTGAATGTTTTGTGACCAGGACATTTTATTCCCCTGTTTCAGGTGTGTGTGTTAATTTTATGTTGATCACATGATTTATGTTTAATGTATGATGATTTTCTGATTGGATTGTTCTGAAGAAGTCTTTTATTGGACGGACGAAAGCGCTCCTTTGGAGAATCTTTCGTATTTCATCCATTGTCGCTTGTGTTTTTAATCAGCAGAGGTGTAGTGACAGTGAACGTTTATGTGCAGTTTTACAAGTCTTGTGGTTGGTTTCACCATTTCACTTTGCTTGATTGTTATTGGTTAACTTATGAACTTAAACATTACACCCCATGATTGTGTGGTATTATCTGCATTGTCTGCACTTCAAGTGCCTAATTTTACATGTATACAAGCACTTGCACCCATGTGATATTGTTTGTACCATGCACCTCTCCAGTGTGCCTAATCATACCTATGATTGAGCAACTGTATCTGTATGGTGTTATCTCTGCTTTATGCACCCACCAAGTGCTTTATGCACCTCTACACATGTGGTATTATGTGTACCATATGCATCCCCAAGTGCCTAATGTGCTTATAAATGGACACCTGTACCTGGGTGGCTGTGTGCCATTGTCTGTACTCTGCTCCCTCCCAAGTGCCTGTTGGTCCAGGTTCCTAATTATACTTGTAAATCGGCACCTGTACCTAGGTGGTGGTATCTGTACTGTGCATACTCACATGTGCCTAATTGTTTGCTATTATCTGTGCTATGTGTACCTCCAGGAGCCTTATACACATCTACCTATGTGGTATTATCTGTACAATGT
This sequence comes from Protopterus annectens, assembly GCF_019279795.1. Taxonomy (NCBI): domain Eukaryota; kingdom Metazoa; phylum Chordata; order Ceratodontiformes; family Protopteridae; genus Protopterus; species Protopterus annectens. The sequence continues at coordinate 214,536,437 of NC_056728.1, forward strand.
GCACCCTCAAGTGACTGAGAGTCTTTATAAATTAGTACCTGCAGCAATGTGGTATTATCTGTGCTGCTTGCACCCACAGGTGACTGATGGTCCTTATAGATTAGTACTTGCACCTGTGTGGTGTTATCTGTACCTTGTGTACCCCCTCTGGTGCCTTATGCAGCTGTACCTCTGTGATGTTGCATGTACCATGCATCTCCCCAGCTGCGTTATGGTCCTTCTAAAGGAACACTTTTGGGCATATCAGTGCCATGCACTCCCCAGAGTGGCTTGTAATCCTTATTAATGAGCACTTAAATTTTTATATACATGAAAGCATAAATTAACAAGTTTATATAGCAGAATCATTTATCTGATGTTTTATTTTGATATACTGTTGTCTGTTTTTCTAAATGTTGCACATTATTTTAAAGTAATGAATTATACTTTTTTTCTTCTGGAATTGAAATATGACATCTATATTCATGATATCTAAACAGACTGGTATTTTGAAAGCTTTAAATCAAAATACCAGAAACTGATAAAGTTTTGAACTATGTAGTCATAACATTGTGTGTTTGTTTTGCAGTCAGAGATGCTGTTTTTCAGAATTGTTCATTATATTCATCTTAAGGTATTACTAGCATTGCACAGTTCCATCACAGAGAGACATTTTTCATTTATGTACAGATTTTTGTTGTTTCCGTATGAAATTATCTTTCATGATGGAAATGTACAATGACAGTGCAGTGGTTTATAATCTGGGATCAGATCGTAGTGCTTTGGATGCTTCCCCAGCCTCGAGTTAGTCGAATCCGATGCCCTTGAATCCTAAAATCCACCAGTCTCACGAATGTGGGGCTTCTACTCTGAAGCCCTTGGATCTGAGGTCATGGGAATCCACTCACGGGTCCAAGGTCTCCTTTTTGAGGCCTTCAGATTCGGACAGATCCAGCTTCCTTTGATCCAAGGCATGTGGAATCCAAGTATTGGAATCCTACCTTCTCTTCGGATCTGAGGAAGTTGGATCCTTGATCAGTATTGGATCCCACTATTATTATTGAGGATTTCCCCTCAGGTTCTGGCTTGGAGCAGTCCCCTTCCATCTCTAAACACAGAAGTCATTCTTTAGAGGGGTGATCCTCTGGAGATCGACATCCATCCCCGGCTAGGTCCTCCTCCTCCTCTAGGCTCTCCAGGAGTTTAGTCCCTTCTGATATGGACAAGATGATGAGGTCCTTTCTCAAGGCTCAGATTAAGTTGCTGGCCAGAGGGCCATCTACTAACCCCTTACTGACTTCTCGTCCAAACAGGTTGGTTTTGGACTTTCTGGCCCTGGATCACAGATGGAGGGAGACTGAGATTCCCAGGCACCTTTCTGTTTCTGCCCCGTCTGAGTCCCTGACTACTTCTGCTCAGCCTCCCCCTCGGCAGGCAGAGTCCCGGGCTCGAGCGGTTGCCCTGGAGTCATTGGGTGGGGGCTCTGGACCTGTTTGCTTGGACTGGTCCCTTCCTCTTCATGCTTCGGCCCTTGACAGCTCGGTGCTGGTACTGTCCATACACTCTGAGGTTCTGGCCTGCTCTGGTCCTTCTCCCCAGGTGGGCCTTCCCACCGGGAGTGCAGATGGGGCATTGTTCAGTCCTTCGGATTTCTGGCTCATAGAGAGGACCTTTTCCTCCCAGAGAATTTCCTTCCTGGCCTTCCAAGGACCATCCCAGCTCCTCCAAGTAGACCCCAATCATCCTGTCCCATGTCAGCCCTCTCGAACTAGCATTCAGGTGGGAGCTACCCCACTTGGGGTCCCCCTATCTTCCGATTCCTCCCCCGAGCCACTGCTGGAGATGGTCTCTCGGAAGAGATTGTGTAAGAGGAGACAGTTGGACTCCCATGCAGAGTCACTTACCGAGGATACAGACCTTAATGAAGGGGACGGGTCCCCCAGATCTTGCCTGAGGATGTCTCCTTTGGAGACATCTTGGAAATCCTTAGGTTTAAGTCGGTTGGTCTTCCCTCCCGCCATCCTCCAAGTAGTCCATCTTTCTGAAGGCTTTCAGGATGGTACCATCTACTCGTGGGTTCCCCCCTTGCAGACAAACTTGTAGACCTTCGCCAGCAGGGCATGGAAGGAGCTGGATACTGTGGAGCCCATTCCCAAATGCATGGACAAATTCCTCAGTCCCCCTTCTGACAAGCAGTTCTGGTTGAAAGGCATGCCAGTCGATGCAATCGTGGTAGCTGCTGCCACCAGGAATGAGTTGGCAAAACAGAGCGAGTCTGTCCATCATCCCAATTGTGAGTCCCAGGCGATAGGCATGGAAACTGGGTTTTACCTCAGCTACATTCGATTTGTGGATGCTTAACTACCTGGTTCATTTCACCCAACTACAAAGGGACCTGGTCAAGGAGCTTATCACGTCCCTTTGAGATACTGCCTGCCGGAGAACTAAGTAAGGTGTCCCTCAAGCTATCTACATTTTCTTCCATGGCTAATTCATCAATGAGGCTGATTGCCAATGCTATGGAAGGGGGGTCTCTTGAGCATCCGGCACAGACATCACTAGTCAGCGTCATGCCTGGTTGCACCTTTGCGGATTTGCAGAGCCCTTTAAGGTGTCTTTCACCAACCCCCTTTGATGGTCCTACCCTGTTTGGCACTTCTGTCAGAGACCTTGACCCGCATTGAGCAGTAAGGCAAGACCTTGTCAGCTGTGGGAATCAGGTTTTCCCACACCTCAACGCTCCTTTTCCAAGACGCAAAGAGAGGCCAGAAAAATGTGGTTTTGCAAGTTGCAGTCTGCCTTCCAGGACGCTACTCATCCAAAGGGTTATCCTTCCAGGGCTAATCAGAGCTCATTCCACTAGGTCAATGGCTGTGTCAGCTGCCTATCTTGCCCATCATTCCATAGATGACATTTGTGCAGCAGCCACCTGGTCTTCTCTCAGTTTTGTCAGTCACCACAAACTTGACATTGTCTACAGGAACAGGGCTTCCTTTGGCTCCACAGTTCTCCCCCATATCCTTCCATGATGCCACCCAGGATTTAGAGTAGCTGGGGACTTTGACCCAAGAGTGAGGAATAGTGACATGGATAACATGTGATAAAGAGTTATATACCTACCATAACTTGGCATCTGTGTTATCCTATGGCACTATTCATCACTTTACCTCCCTCCATCTCCCGTCCTATAGGATCTAGAGGATATGCAGATGTCCTGTCTAGTGGTCAAAGGCTTTCTTAGCTGCTTTCTAGCATAGGACAAACTCGATCTGAGGGGTTAGAGGTCAGCAAGGAATCATGGGAGTGGGAGGAGCTTGAGCCTAGAAGCTGTCTGTAAAGTTGCCGGCTCGGATCTGATGTCAGATCCAAGACCCAAGAGTGATGAATAGTGACATAGGATAACACAGATCCCAAGTTATGGTTAAGTACATAGCTCTCTCTTTTTTTGGATTCAGTTCACCTCTCTTTAACCATTAGTGCGTCAAATATTGGTCAACTTGAGGTGGTTCTACATTTATTCCTTCTCATTTGCTCCTTTTCCTTACATTTCTTTTCTTTGTTTTGTAGCATATTCAGTGGCTTTTTGGTTTTTGTCTACTTCTAGTTTGGTTTCCATTTTTGCTTGACATCAAATGCTTCTGCTAAACCAAGCAAAGATATCATCTTTGACTTCTTTTCCTTATAATTTAAAGGTTTTATTATGTTTAGATCTGGTGAAGTCAGTAGATATGTGTGCAGTCCCGCGATTCCAGATGTGTACATTAAATCAGTTTTGAGGATGCCTATAACCCCTTTAGAGGGAGAAATATATTATCTTGGTATTCACTGATTTTTATATATTACTTGGTAAGCATGAGTTTTTTTGTCTTGTTTTCATGTCCAGCTGATCCAGTAATTTGGCGGGCCAGTCACTCATCCCAAAACTGTAAATTAAAACAGGAAGAGCAAACTGGTTTATAGCTTGGATTTTATTCCTAGATATCAAAGTACTTTCAACATCAGTTTCAGCCTTCTGATGTATTCTTTACTTTTTATTGTTGATAATTCATATATTGCCAAATATTTATACACTTCCTTCTGCTCAGATTCCTTTATATGACATTCCTGTCCCAAAATATTTTCTTTATGTTGCAGCATTTCTTTAAATGTTGCTTTTGCACATTTATCAAAAACAAATGTCGTCCTTATATCATCTGAGAAACTTTAACCTTTTGTAATTGTGCTTTCAACTCTTCATCTGATGAACCCCACATTTTTAAGCCATCCACAAAAAGTAGATGAGAAATCTTTAAAGATTAACCCAAGATAGGAGGCGCTAAACAAAGCAACCAGATGACCAAAATCACAATGCCACTTTTTAATAAAAACAGATGAATGCTTACAAAATTCAATATGTTTTCATCCTAAATCCAGAGACTTCATCAGATGAATAACACATTTTCTGAGCCCATTTTATCTTACAAGTATATATGCCCTAACCAATCAAAATATCAGTTCAATCCTTCAATTAAGTTGCAAATTAATTAAAACATTGCTCAGTTAAAGAATCCCAGTATATAAAACCACACTACCTAAAGCATGTGTTAAACGCCAACAGCATATAAAGTTTTGGGTTCCTATCACGTAGTCGAACTTTTACATGTTTGAACCACATGCAGTCGAGACCATACGTTTGAATTTGTAAAAGTTCAAGTGTTCGAATGGAAATCTCGGTAAGCGGAGGTTTCCATTCACTTCAATGTGGTGCGATCTTGGAGTTGGTATATTTAAATAGTGGGGGGTGTGGGGGCGCAGGGGGACTTCCCCCCCTGCTTGCAATTTATTTTTTTGTCGGTTGTGTTTTTAATTTAAATTTTTTTTTTTTACTTAGTCGAAGTTCTGTAACTTCGAACATAATGGTTCGACCATTAGGTGTTCGGAGTTGTGCAACTTTGACTATCTGATATAGACCCTAAAATTTTAATATAAAAACAGATGTACCTGTTGTCAGATAAATATCCCTTTATAGTTTGTTAAAAAATAAGTAAAAAATATGTGTTATATTACATTAAAATTATGTAATATATAATATACACTGCAAGCAGTGTAAAAGAAATGAAAAAAAATATATATATAAAAAAACTCCATGGTCAATAACGCCATGTAGTGGTGTACTTATCTTCAGTTGTATTCTACAGCAACTTTTAATTCATGAACAATGTGTATCTAGGGATATATTACAACTTTGCCACCATCATTCTAAGCATGGGGGCAGTACTGATATTTTCATTTAGACCAGGGAACCTACCTGAATCAAGGCTAATTTGCCAAAATAGTTCCCTGTATTTTAATCTTGTTTTCCATGGCCCTCATCTAATATCTAACACTACTCTCAATAACAAAAAAGAAAATTTAGATGCAGCACACTCACTCGTGTGCTTGTATAAAGTATTTTTCTCATTATGTATCTTATTATCATAAGGATCTTTAAACATGGTGGTTTTTAGGAGCCAAATTGAAACCATTGCCTAACCTGTTAAGCAAACAGCTTAATGGGTTTAAAGGCAAGGCAAAACTGCAGCAGTTATAGGAAATCATCCTGGAATTTATCTACCTTTGAATTATTATCCTTGGAGTAATAATTTGCCCTTTGTCATGGCTGAAATGCAGAGTTTGCCATTTTTTCCATGGTCCACTATAGTGTAAGTGATGAATGTAGGGTATATCTTGTACATCTATAAGCACTCCTTTATCCATGAATGCGGGATGCTGTCAGATGCTTTTTTTTTATTCTATCCATGCCGTACTTAAATTCTTTCTGTTTTAATATTTCTCTATTGTGGCTTTATTTAGCAACAAATCGTTTGTTTCACATGACTTTCTTTTGTTACCCATTAGTTCTATTGCCATGATTGAATTCTTTTCCAAATGACTTAAATTTGTCTGCCTCAATACCCATATTTTAATATGGTTGGAAGGCAGATTATTGGCCTATAATTCTTAGGAGGGTTTACAGGTTTGCTTGTAAGGAAGAATATAGTTTTTCCTGGTTGATGGTCTGCTCAGGATATGAATATAAGTAATTCTTACTTGGGGCAAAATCTTTGTGTAAAGATGGTAATGCTATTAATCAGAAGTTAAGAAATGCATCTGGGCCTTGTGTTTTCCTTTCACGAGCTTACTTAATTTTGTTTAGTTTTCTCTGGCCATTATTTCATTACATTTCATATTCTCTGCATTATAATCCCTTGTTGTTTCTTTTAATTCTTCTATCCATTCAGCAGATTTATGTTCAACAGGATCTTCATACACTTCTCTAAAATGTGTCAGTTTTTTTTAATTTTTTTTATGGTGTTTCTGTTTCTTTTATTTTATTTCCCAAGTGTCTGTAGAATCTTAGTGGGTCATTAATGAATTGCTTATTTTGTACTTTTCCTTTATATTTATATCTTCCAGTTTTTTTCTGCCTGTGCTGATATTTTTAGTTTACTATTGGCAATGGATCTTGATCTGTTTTGATACTGTGCCTTGCTTTTACCACGTCTATCTTTCTAAGTATTTATTGATGATCTGATCCCTTTTCTATACTCTTCTAACAGAGATATTTCTTGCCTTAATTCTTTATAATTTTCCCTATTCGATGCTTCCATGATCGCACTTTACTTCTTTGCTTTTTCCTTTTTTACTTGATGTTTTTGTGGTAGCACTTTATCCGTTATTAATTTAGCTGCACAGTAATATTTTCTGTTTATTTCTGTTATATCAGTGCATTTCTGTTAATAATCCCAATTACTGCTTTCATCTATTTTACCAGTCTCCTCACATTTTGGGTGTTATTTACTTTCTGTAATCTAATTATTTAATATGTCTTAATATGTCTATCCATCTCTAGTAAATCAAGCAAGTCTTCCCTTAAATCATTTTTTTCTGCATTGAGTACATCTTTTTAGTTCAATGTTTCCTACAAGTAATCTACAGAAGGTTCCAGAAAGTCTTCTGTGGCGTACTCTGTTTAGATGTAACCTTTATTTGCTGCTTTTTCATATGGGGAACCCTTTGCCCCATCACTGTGCAACATTACCTGTGTCACAGACTTGCCACTATTTCTTGCTGTTCCGTTGCTGTGTCCGGGATGGCCTTTAGTCAACTGGTGTTTGTGCCCTAGGCAAAGGTCTTCCCCAACACCACCTGTTGACCCCATCCTGGTCTTCCTACACCATCCAGACTACTGGAAAAGTGCCCTTGCTAGAGCGGCACCCTAGGCAACCGCCTAGTAGGCCTTTGCCCAAGGCCGGCTATGGTGCAACTTCAACTGAGCTTTCATACTGGTCTCCCATAACAGGATGCAAAGCATCATCATGCTACAAATTTTCTGATACTACCCACTGTGACTGTTATTCATTAATCTAGAAACTATAATTCCATCATGCTTCGACATTGCTTGTGTTGGATTTTTCCAATATGAATCATTCACTTTGCACATAATCCCTCACTTCAATTTCAGTTTAACTTCTACCTTACTAATCCTTCTTTCTGTTATCCCCCTTTGTTTTCTTATTTTTTGTGTAATGAAATGCGCTGTATCTGGTTGCCTTTGCCTGTGTTTCTCTCCAAATATTTTTGGAGCTGCCTTTTTTGTATTGATTAGTTTGGCTTTTTCCTTTGCATAAATATTGCCCCATACCAGATCTCTCTCTTTCTTATGTCCATGTTTCTTGTTTATACCTACCAAAAATATGTGGGTTTTGGTCTTTATATTTTCTTACTTCCTCTGTTGCTTTTTTTCCAGGCAGCCTGAAGTTCTTTTGACTTTGTAATGTTTTTCATAAATCTGTTGCATCAATGATACTAATTTTTATTTAAAGCATTTGACAGTTTTTCTTGTGAAAATATTTTTTTCATTTCTGTAATTTCTCCTTTAATCATTCAAAAAAATAATCATCTGTCTGGACATCCTGGACTTCTTGCATAACAATATATAATTTCTTCCTTATTCTCAGTAGTGCACTTTGTCATCTTTATGGATCTTTTTTTATGTTTTTTTTTGGAATACTTCATCCACCTATGAAATCACATTTCCTGACAGAAACATGCAGTAACACTGCAATAGTTTATAACGTAGGTTTCATTGACGGTATGCTGATAGCATTCTCCCCCGATATTAAGGATCATGTTTTAAAAATGCAAAACTATCTTTTGTTTTTGTATAAAAGTATTTACATGCATAAAGATACCCATGTATAAAAAAAAAAAACAGCTACAAACTTGGAAGGCAAAATATATTGAGCTGGGTCTAAAGTATTAATATTCATGGGAGTGCAGGAGGTGGTTACGTCACTCTGGGTTCCAGTTCTAATTATGCTAGCCTAGTGAGGGTAAGTAACTGTAAATTAGTTATGCATCTGACAAACTGTTAAACTAACATTTTGGCAAACAAACTAATGATGATACAACAGTGTTTGATTGGAGGGGTGTCTCACCTATATGGTATGGGAAAATGTTTTGCTTGCCAAAGTTAACTGTACCACATTTTTCATATTTAATTTGAGGCCATTGTCCTTTCTTGGAGTATCCTTTGTGGAGCAGTTATTAATCAGTGGAAGATGAAATGACAACTCCCATTTTATAGTCATTTGCAAACTTAAATAACCGCAAGCCATGAATGTTGGTCTGAAGGTCTGAGAAATTTATGTTAAATAGAAGACCAAACACTGAACCTTGTGATACATAACTGATAACCATTTTGCTTTCAGAAGTGGGACCTGCCATTTTAACAACATAACTTACTGGTTGTCTGACAGAACCTATCCACAGAATAAAGTAAGGATTTATATTTATATTCACAAGTTAATCCTTAATGCCTGAATTGGGGAATAGTGTCAAAGGCCTTGGCCAGGTCCAAATATATTGTATGTACTGCATAAATACTATCCACTGCTTTGATAACTTTTCAAATAGCTTAATGAGTTTAAAGAGACAAAACTTTCCTTTGAAAGTGCTGAACTGAGAGGGTCCAGGTTTAAGAAATGTTCAATGTCCAGATTATATGAAGTAATAGGTAATATATTCCATAGTTTTATGTATGAGGCTACTGAGATTAGTTACCAGAGTCTGGTTTTGGGCTACTCTTCTGCAATAGCATTGCCATGGCCATTTTCCGGGCTTCAGGAATACAACCATAGATTCATAGGTTGGTACTAGGCTATCGGCCCTTGGGCCCATACAAGCCTAGCCATAACAGTTCCCTGGATATTTACTTCCCTGGACCCCTGTCTAGCAGGGCGACTGAAGTGATCCCCAAGGTGAATTTCCTATCTCCAATCCAATTGTCAAGGTTCCTTTTAAAGAGGGCCAAGGAGGTGCTCTGCTTGACATGTATGGCAGTCTGTTCCAGAGTATGGGGAGTCTCTGGGTCAGGAACCTATCCCTCCAGAATGTTTTGTTCATTGTGATGACAAGGTTTAGATCCCTGGAGCATGTGGCTCTGAGGGATTGGGATTTCTTTAAGTGGAGCATGTCCAATAGCTCAGGATTTGACATGGCCTTTTATGTTAAACAGAGATCACCTCTGAGTAGATGATATGCCACAGAGTTTAGCAGGAGTTTTTTTTAGACAGTCAGCATAGGGCATCTGCTTTAGGCCTGTGATTCTATTAGTGAAGTATTTCTGTGGCCTTTCCAGCTGTTGCAGATGTCTTGTGAGTTACATACCAAATGGGGCGTTGTACTGTATAATGGGTCTAATGAGGGATGAGTACAGTGGGACAATGACCTCCTTTTTTCTGGATGAAAAGCCCTTAGTGATGAGGTGTGCCACATAGAAGGATTTCCTGACTGTTGTGGCAATGTGGTTATTGAAGGTGAGACCACTGTCCACCTGTGTCCTTAAGTCTCTCATCACACTTTCGGTGTTTAGTGTACTGCCACCTCTGTGGTAATTCATGGGTACATGGTTTTTCCCAATGGGGATAACTATACATTTGTTGGCATTAAGCTTGAGCCCATGGCTCTGGCACCAAGCATCTGTTTCTATAAGGCCCTTTTGTAGAATATCCACATCATTTGGGTATTCAATAATGGCTCTCAGTTTGCAGTCATCTGTGAACTTTGTTAGCCAGAGTCCCTTAGTATTGGCCTGTACTTCAGAGAAGTAGATGCTAAACAAGAGCGGCCCCAGGACTGAACCCTGAGGTACTCCACTTGTCACCTGTCTGGAGCTGGATTTGGAGTCGGCTACTTTTACAGTCTGGGTTCTGTCAGTAAGCCAGTTGGCAACCCATCGAGTGACGTAGGGATTTATGCCCAGCTTAATAAGTTTATCTATGATTCCAGAGTGGGGGATGGTGTCAAAAGCCTTGGCAAGGTCCAGATAGGCTGTGTGGACCTCCTTACCCTCGTCCACATCTCTGGAGACTGATTCAAAGAAGTCAGTCAGTTTCAGGAGGCAAGATCAGCCCTTCACGAACCCAAACTGGGTGGGGTTCAGTGTCTGAAGGTTGCCAATGTCTTCGTTTATAAGTTCCATGATAATGCATTCCATGCTCTTGCTGCAGCTCAGGCTCGTCAGACTGATGGGACGGTAGTTCCCAGGATCCAAGGTGGATCCCCCTTTGTGGAGTGGGATAACTGTAGCTGTGCACCACTCAGTGGGCACGAAGCCTGAGGTGAGGCTATGATTAAACATGTCACTTAGGTGAGGCGCCAGTTCAGTAGACAACCTGAGATTAAAGGAGGCTGAGTAGGTGTTAGAAAGGCCTTATGTGCACTGGTAATAAGGCAACCTAGTATGTCATCTGGCACCTAGATTAGAAGGTGTTATCTTTTGACAGGACTATCTCAGCTGACAGCATTCGTTTCATTGTAATTAAAGGCGGTGGCTGTGACAGGGAAATTTGTGGAACAGCAATAACTGTGGATGGAGTAATGCCTCCTGTGGGTCAGAGTGGGGAGTGCTATTGTGGATTATCTTTAAACATTGTTGAGTATTACTTGTTAACTTCATGATATATTTAAAAGATTTCTAGTCATTTTGGTTTTAATGCCTAGCCTATTTGAAATTCTTATTTAGCTTTGAGCTTCCTAATGGTTCCCTTAAACTGTTTACTAGTTTGCTTAAGCGTGCACTTAAGATAGGTAAAACAGGACTTCTTATAAGAATTAAGTATTTTTTTTTTTATATTGTGTAATTTATATTTGAAGTGTGACAGTACACTTTCAGTAATTTCTCTTGTATAATTTATCTATGAAGTGTGACAGCACGCATTCATTAATTTCTCTTGTTATATAATTTATGTATGAAGTGTGACAGCACACATTCAGTAATTTCTCTTGTTATATAATTTTTATATGAAGTGACAGTACACATTCAGTAATTTGTCTCGTTATATCTTTTATATATGAAGTGTGACAGCACATATTCAGTCATTTCTGTCATCATATAATTTATATATAAAGTGTGACAGCACACATTTAGTAATTTCTCTCATTATATAATTTATGTATGAAGTGTGACAGCACACATTTAAATTCCTACTTTACAGTCTGTATCTAGTCTTGATAATTTTTAATTGTGCTGTAACTAGAATCAGAGACTCAGCTAATAATCTCTTGTCAAGACTGTAAATGTCCAAATTGTTAATCCTCCCTTAACCTAGAAGCAAATTTCAGAAAAAAAATGGTAGAAGACTTCTCAATATGTGCACAGAAACATGTTCAGGCAGGTTAAGATGCATGTAACTTAAGTTTTCTTTTTTTTTTGAAACCACAGTCTTGGAAATGAATTACAAAAGAAATGAAAACCACTTTGTTAGAAGAAATGCTAACATTTAGGTGGAGCAAGCATTTAAACAATGTGAGTAGTGCGAATATGGCAAGCCAATGTGGTCTCCTCATACAAAAGAGGATCCCCCACCCATACAGACTGAGTACAGAGCTCAATCACCTTTTGGACCTTCAGTCAGACAGGTGTCGGTCACGACAGAGGTTATGAAACATCACATAACCTTTGCAAAGTTTGGGCAACATACATACTTTACTGTGTCATCCACATAGTTGTTAAAAACTGTTAAACTACAAACTTTATATACTACAGAGAAAGAACATGGCCTTTTGAAAAAATATTGATCTCAATGTACCTAAAATGTCATAAATAAAATTTATTAGGTTAATTCTGCTAAGAGTTATTCTGAATACCTGTAATTTACATGCCTAAAGTATTCTTTCCTTTTTCGAAGAAGTTTGCCTAATATCGTATTCCACTTGCATAAGATGGCCATTTGTATTAATTGTGAGTCCAATGTTGCCTATTTTCTTCCAATTCATCACATGGATTGTCAGATCTGATCAGGTCTGACTTTGGCACCACTTCTGAAGCTTTTCAGTTCCAGGGTTCTGACTTCTCCCCCACCCGTAATTCCCTCCACTCCACCTTAGTACCTCAGAAATCATTTGCCACCTGAAGAAATCAGAAAGGGATCTTCATAGAGAGATTATATCCTTTTGAGTTATATCCCTTTTTTCCTTCTCCTGTCCTACCGACTTGTCTCTCTAGATATTTAGTTTAACATTTTTTTTTTTTTTTTTTTGATATTCGGGAAATTAGAGTAGTAAGAATAGTAGTTAAAATTTTGTAGTTGAATAACAGAATAGTAGTTTGATTAGATGAGTATAGAAATGAAACGCTTCTTGTAACTATTTTAAGTTCATAGGACGATACTAGACTACCGGCCCGGAGGCCCTTATAAGCCTAACCAAGAATTTCACCCATGTTCCCACAAAGTTAGCACCTGTTTTCCCTGTCCAGCAGGGACACAGGTGGGATCCCAGGGGTATATTTTCTGTTTCCCATCCAGTCGTCAGGGTTCCTCTTAAAGAGGGCTAGTGAGGTACTCTGCTTGTCATGGAGAAGAGTGTATTCCACCGATGGGGGAGTCGTCGGGACACAAATCTATCCCGCCAACAAGTTCTGTTAATGTCACAGACCAGGTTGAGACCTTGCATGCAGGTTGCGTGAGTGGAGTTTGACTTACAGATATGCAGCAAATCCATCAAGGCTGAATCTGAGACGGCCTTGTATGCCAGATACAGGCCACCTCTGAGCAGTCTATATGAGACTGAGTAGAGGGACAGGGCTTTTAGCCTATCTGTATAGGATAGGTGTTTGAGACCCTGGATTTTCCTGATCAGGAACCTCTGTGGTTTCTCCAACTGCTGCATGTGCTTGGCAAAGTACATGCCGAAGGGGGCATTGTACTCGATAATGGGCCTAAGGGAGGTGTACAGGGATGTTATGACCTCCTTGTTCCTGGATGCAATACCCTTACTTATGAGGTGGGCCATGTAGAAAGCCTTCCATACAACAGAGGCAGCATGGTGGTCAAAAGTCAGTTTGCTATCAACCTGGATGCCCAAGTCCCTCACAACTGATTGCATGCTTAGTACTCTGTTATTAATGTGATAATTAGTGGGGGCACCTTTTTCCCCAAAGGGGATAGTGATGCTTTTCTTGGAATTCAGTTTGAGGACATGCTTCTGGCACCAGTCATTAGTTTGGTTAAAGCTGTCTTGGAGGATGTTCACATCACTAGGGGAATTTATGACAGTGCCCAGCTTGCAGTCATCTGCAAACTTGGTCAGCCACAGACCACTGGTTTTGGCTTGCCCATCAGAAAAGTATATCCCAAACAATAGTGGCCCCGAGACCGATCCTTGGGGTACGCCGCTTGTTACAGGTCTACTACTAGAGATGGCTTCCCCTATTTTGACTGAGTGAGTTCTATCAGTGAGCCAGTTAGCTACCCATCTGGTAACATATGGATTGATGCCTAGCTGGGAGAGTTTATTATGTCTGAATGGGGAATAGTATCAAAGTCTTTAGCTATGTCAAGGTAGGCAGTGTGCACTGTCTTGCCCTCATCCATAGCTTTGGTGACTGTTTTGAAGAAGGTGACCAAGTGTTTTTTCGAGTGTGTTTTGTTTTTACATAGCTTTTTCTTGTTAGTGGCTGAATAAGATGTCCGATAGCCAAGTATTCAAAAGGTGTACTGAGTGTGGGCACAAACTCCTCCCTCAAGACCCCCACTCTTTGTGTCTGTACTGCTTGGATGCTGCCCACCTAGAAACAGATTGACAGTCCTGTGCTTCTTTTAGTTCAAGGGCACTTCAGACCCAGAGAGAGAAACTGATGGCTGAGAGCTGTCTAGCTCTGCAGACAGGATCATCCATTTCAGCAGGCCCCTCTTCTTCCACTGCTGTTTCACCTTCAAGGAAGCAAGACAAAACCAAACAAAAGGACAATAAAAAATAAAGGGAGTGATTCAGAGAAGAGAGAGATGGGGACAAATTGGAAAAGACTAGAAAATGGTCTTCAGATCTCACAGCTTTAGTTAGTCCGGATCCGTCAGTCTGTTGTGCCCAATCTTCTTCTCCCTGGTCCACTGTCTTTCTGGAGCCGGTGAGCCTGAGACTTCATTCACTGATATGGTAGGAACAGAGATACTTGAGACTACCTTTGGTGGCTTCCTTTGTCCTCTGTTTAGTCATCTAGAAGCTTAACTGAATAAGACATCAACAGAATGATGCAGACGATTTTTAGAATGCAGATCCAACTTGGAATTCTCTTTGTGCCGTCTTCTTTAAATGCATGCCAAATGTAGAATAGAGCATGTATTGTAACTTTAAGAAGTATTTCCAAGTGTAGGCACGTGCATATAAACAGTGAGCACGTGCAGGCAATAGTGCCATTTTGAGAGAACAGCCAGAGTGTTAACATATATGAGTGTAGTAGTCAGTTTGTTTATAAGTTTATTTAAGTTACTAAGCCTTAATCCTGATGTCTTTGTGTGTAATAAAGCTGCTTGAACTGAACCCACAACTGTTCATCTGTTTTATCCTGATGAAACAAATGACATGTCAGAAACTGGATTGAGTGTGCAACTTCTTCAAGTCATGAGGTGGAGAGTTGATGAAGGTATATTGAGCAGGTTGGGTGATATAGTGCTCAAATGATTAAAAAAGTCCAGAAACGAACTTCAGGTAACCAGAACTTGCACAAATTATTTATTTTGCAAAGAAAATGATACGAGCATTCGGAAAGCACAAACCACATTATTAATCAAACAAGTGGCACAAAACATTATTAATGAAACGAAGGGCACAAAATGCATTGTTAATTAAATGAAGTGTTCGAAACCACGATAGTTGATATCAGATGTACTTATAAGGAGTTTAGAATTACCTCCAATTTGCATAACGAGCATGTTTAAAGTAAAATAAGCACCAGAAAAGTATAATGAGCATGGTAAGAGGTCAAATGGGCATAACGAGTTCAATAAAAGGGCAAAATAAGCTTACAAAAGCAAGATGATGATGATGGCATGTTTTTTTAGTAAATGATCATATTTTGGGATGAGCTACTGTTTTGCTTTGTTCAAAGCCATTTAAAGCATAACTAGAGTTGTTTGAAGTATCTCAGTGTGTGCAAAGTGTTTGCAGTGGGTGCTTTATTACAGTGCAATTATTTCAAAGAGTTTGCTTTGTGCAAAGAAGAGATATTTTGCAAAGTGCAGTCAAAGTACAGTCATTTCGAAAAGTTTCTTGGTGTGTACATTTCATCGCAGAGTGACGTCATTTCAAAGTGTTTTTAACAATGTACATTTATTTTGCAAAGTACAACCATTTTGAATAGTTTCTTGTGCTGTATACATTCATTTGCAAAGTACAGTAATTTCAAAGTGTTTCTTACACTGATAAAGAGTGGTTTCACAAAGTACAGTGATTTTTAGTGTTCTTGTGCTATGGAATGTTATTTAGCAAAGTGCAATTGTTTCAAAGAGTCTGCTGTGCTATTGGGCATAGTTACAAGTTTTGGCATAAATTTCTGGCATATATATATATATATATATATATATATATATATATATATATATATATATATATGTTCGTACACAGGTTCAACCACTTCACTATTGTGTGTTGCTATGGCAGAGGCATTTCGTAAACCCAGTCCACTTGTATTTGATCATAATATTGCAGAGAATTTGAGCGGGAATGTGACATTTTCACACAAGCAGCTTTTTCTGACAAAGATGCACATGCTGGGGCATTTATTTTGCTTAACATAGCGGGGTCAGAAGCCATTGAAAGAGAGAGTTAATTTGTGTATGCAGCAACAGTATATGCAGAAGGGGGAAAACCGCCATACTGTTTTATCTGCTGAATCAAGAGAGGACCTTGAGTGCTTGAAATGTAAATTTAGAGAAATGTGCAACACCCAGACAAATGTTACATTAGAGAGGCACCTATTTTGAGACCAAAAGCTAGGAGAAACTTTTGCAGCTTATATCACTGACTTGAGAACTAAAGCTAAAACATGCATATTTCATGGTTTGAAAGATGAATTGATAAAGGACAGGCTTGCGTGGTGTTAATAATGCTGCAGTGAGAAACATTTTACTTTGTGACAGTGATCTAATGTTGAGCAACGCTGTAGAGATTTGTCAAATCCATGAGCTCACAGAAAGGCATGCAAGTGTGCTTGCACGTGATAAGAGCATGGTTTTAGCAGCCTGTAGAGCAAGCGTAGACAGCATGCAGCACATGGCTAGCAGAAACAGGCCTAAGCACATGGCAACTTCAGCCCCTGCAGGTTTTCCAGGGAGGACCCATAACTTTACAGCAAGTTCCAAGCCTAGTCACAAAACAGACATGGTGAGTCAGTAAAACACAAGTCAAGTTTTATTAGTAACTGTCGTAACGGTGGTGCCAGTCATGAGTGTAAAAAACAGAAGTGCTAAGCACTTGGTCAGCAATGCCACAAGTGTAAAAAGTGGAACCACTTTCAAAAGTTTTGTAAATCAAGCAAGCCTCATTAAGAAAGGGCATTCAAATAAGCACGTTGATCATGTAGAAAGCTGCAGCCCTACTTTCTATGTAGATGGTGTATCCGTGGTCGGTGAAAAGGTTAATGCATTAGATTTGTTGGCAAATAAAATATTTTGAATTGTCGTGATCAATGGTAAACCCACAGAGCTCAAAGTGGGACACTGGTTCAAAGTGTAATGTTATGACAGCAGAAACATTTGCTAGAGTAAGAGCTAGTGAGCAACTTAATCTGGCTAATTGTGCAAAGCTTGATGCTTATGGAGGCGAAGAGATTCAAACCGGAGGCTCAGTAGTGCTTTTGTGCTATTTGGCTGGGAACAGTTACAGCTTGCAATTCTATGTAGTTAGAAGACCTGTGCAGTCATTATTAGGTCTCAGAGACTGTTTAAGAATGAAACTACTTTCTTTTACCAAAGAAGTCCATCATGTATGCACATGTCCTAGTTCCAGCTTCACTGATGCTATTTTCTCAGAGTATGCTGATGTTTTTGATGACAAGCTAGGCAAGCTTCCACTTGCATACTCCATGAAATTAGACCCAGACGTCAGTCCAGTGGTCAGACCAACGAGGAGAGTTTTGATAGCTATGCAGGAAAAAGTCAAGGTTAGATAAGATGGTGCAGCTAGATGTGATTTGTCCAGTCATAGAACAAACTGAGTGGGTGTCTTCCATGGTAGTTGCTCATAAGAAAAGCTCATATGAAATCAGAATATGCATTAACCCAAGAGGCTTAGAGCATTAAAAAGACCTCATCATCCTCTGCGTACAGTCAAGGAGGTTGTGGCCCTCATGCCAAGTGCTACTGTTTGTTCTGTCTAGGATGCACAGAGTTAATTTTGGCAAGTGATGGTTCACAAATCTTCACTACTGACTACATTCAGTATTCTGTTTGGTAGATACAGATTTCTCAGAATGCCTTTTGGAATAAATTCTGCCAGTGAAGTCTTTCAGCGTGCAATGGAGCACACTTTTTTTCAGGTTATCCATGTGCTGTCATAGCGGATGATTTACTAGTTGGAGGTAATGGAGAAGCAGAGCATGACAGAAACCTCAGGAAAGTTCTGGACAGTGTGTATGAAATGAACCTGAAGCTCAATCCTCTGAAATGTGAATTCAGGCTACCAGAAGTTACTTATGTAGGTCATTTATTTACCAGTGCAGCCTTACGACGAGACCCTTCCAAACAAGTAGCCATTCTTGAGATGCCAGCTCCAGACAATGTCCAAGCCCTACAACATTTTTTGGTATAGTTAACTATTTGGGTAAGTTTATACCTGCCTTTAGTGAGTTATCATCGCCTTTAAGAGAGCTGACATGCAAAAATGTTGCCTGGTTATGGTTAGAACACCACCAGAGAACATTTGATGACCTTAAACAGCAAGTTGCCAGTCCACTTACATTGAGATACTATGATGTCCACAAACTAGTAATTCTTTCCTGTGATGCTTCAAAGTTGGATCTTGGTGCAGTTATTCTTCAAGAGGGAAGACCAGTTGCCTATACATCTGGAACTCTTACCCAGACTGAAATGTAGTATGCTCAATTTGAGAAGGAACATTTGGCAATTGTGTTTGCGTGTTCAAAGTTCCATGATTATATTTATGACTGAGCTATCCAGATCGAGATTGATCATCAAGCTTTAGTCACTATCTTAAAGAAGTCTATACATACAACTCCAGCAAGACTGCAAAGAATGATGCTCAGATTTCAAAAATACAACTTTAAATTGGTCTGTACAAAAGCCAAACTTCTTTATCTGGCTGATACCTTATCCAGATTGCCCAGAAATACCACAGAACTGCTTGATGCAGAGAATTTTGACTTTGATGTCATGGAAGTGAGTAACTTTTCTAGCATGACCCTTGATGAGCTGAGAGATCATACAAAGACCAATCCAATTTTGCAGAAGCTCAACCACTTCATTAATGTTGGATGGTCGTCAAAGCAATCTTGTGTACAGCCAGAAGTACAACCTTATTTTCCATATAGAGATGAGATGCTGATGCAAGATGGTATAATTTTCAAAGGTCCTAAAGTTATTGTTCTTATTTTCTTACAACATGAATACATTCAGATTTTGCATTGTGGCCACCCAGGTTCCAAATCTATCAAAACAAGGGCAAGAAGACTATTATACCATGACCCCCCCCCCCCAAAAAAAAACGTGCACGCTGATTGGCCAGCGTGCACATTGTAAATCGAGTTATACTAATGG
Source organism: Protopterus annectens (assembly GCF_019279795.1). Taxonomy (NCBI): domain Eukaryota; kingdom Metazoa; phylum Chordata; order Ceratodontiformes; family Protopteridae; genus Protopterus; species Protopterus annectens. The sequence continues at coordinate 214,555,492 of NC_056728.1, forward strand.
AAAAAGGTCCGGTCGCCCGGACTTTTTTCCATTAGTATAACTCTACTTTTAAAACACTGTCTCGCTATGTTAAATGGGTTTAACATAGCAAGACAGCTTTAAAATAAGCAATGGAGATCTCCGTTGCTTATTTTAAAGCTGTCTCGCTATGCTAAACCCATTTAACATAGCGAGACAGGTTTTAAAAACAAAAGCAACGGAGAAAGCAAGATCTCCGTTGTTTTTTTTACTGTTTTGCTATGTAAATGGATTAAATGGGCGGCGCAGTGGTGCAGCGGTTAATGCTGTCGCCTCACAGCAAGAGGTTCTCCGGTTCGATTCTCAGCTGGGGTGCCTTCTGTGTGGAGTTTGCATGTTCTCCCTGCTTTCGCGTGGGTTTCCTCCGGGCACTCCGGTTTCCTCCCACATTCTAAAGACATGCTTCTGGAGCATTTCTCCCCGGGCCTCCGCTGAAAACAGGATCTGTGGAACCTAGTCGGACATTCCCGGTCAACAAATGTAAATAAATAAAAAAATAAATAAAATAAACATAGCGAGACAGTTTTAAAATAAGCAACGGACATCTCCGTTGCTTATTTTAAAACTGTCTCGCTATGTTAAACCCATTTAACATAGCGAAAACAGTAAAAAAAAAAAAGCAACGGAGATCTTGCTTTCTCCATTGCTTTTGCCCACAGCTCTGATGTACTGCGCAGGCGCGCAGTACATCAGAACTGCCGCTGATGCCAGACATCTGCGGAAGGGCAGTAAACAGGCATTATACTATGCCATTATTTAAGAAAAGTAATAGTTTCTTTTCTTAAATAATGTCATGGTATAATAGCAATAACCCACTTCTGGGTGTGGGTAATGCTGTATTTACCCATGGTTGGCTTTGTTTGGTCCCTCGGGACCAAACCACGCCAACCGTGGGTAAATCCAGCATTACCCACACCCAGGTGTGGGTTATTGCTATAGTATTTTGGCCTTCACTGTCAAAAGACATTGGTAAAGTGATTTCATCTTGTTCATTATGCAATAGTACTAAACTGCATTTGCAAAAAGAGCCGCTTCAGCTAAGCCATATTCTTGAACTACCTTGGTCAACAGTAGCCACTGACATACTGGAGTCAGTATTTTACTTAGTGTTGGTAGACTTTTATTCAAACTGGTTTGAGATCGGTTTGCTACCTAACGTAACATCCAGTATTGTTATTATTAAGTTGAGATGTCATTTCTCAGTTCATGGTAGTCCACACAAAGTTATTTCTGACAACAGTACCCAGTTTACCAGTCAATTATTTCAGAAATTTGCAAAAGAGAGTGGGACTTTATCCATTTTACTAGCAGTCTGGAATACCCACAGTCAGACGGCCTAGGTGTACATGCAGTACAGAGTGCAAAGCCATTACTAGAGAGTTCAAAGCATGATAATACTGCTATCTTCTTCAGTTTACTAAATCTCAGAAGTATATCCCATGACAACTTACTTGTGTTACCTGCTCAGAGACTTCTATCTAAGCAAACCAGAACAACCTTGCCTATCAGTTCTAGTTTGTTGGTGCCTAATGCTAAAAACACCAGAACAATCACAGTCCAACTCTTTAAGAAGCATTTCTTTCAATGGTCTAGCTGTGATAAAACGAGCAGATTTCTTCGTCTGTTGAAAGGAGCGACAATGAGGATGCAAGCGGTGAAAGGCTTTGATCGAACTGGTCAAGTGAGAGGTATATGTGCCGAGCTAAGAGCCTACTTAGTGGAATCTGAGGGTAGAGAATAAGGAGAAACTGCAGGCATCTTCTTCCGGTGTCTGAATCGATATCACATCTTACCTGTGATACAGACTCTAGATCTCAGAGCAACCCAGCCAATGTTCATATTGAAGAACATGCCTCAGTACCTATTCCCATTTTTGATGATGTCCCAGATGTCCCTAAAGTTGAACATTTCTTAAAAACAGTCCCTGTTGCTAGATCCAATTCTTATTTTTATGTTACACTATCAGGTCGTATTTCTAGACCTAGTGTAAAATACACAGCAACCTGGACATGATTGGTGTATATGTGTTTAGTTTTGTATGGCTGCATGTCAAAGAATTAGTTCTGTATAATTGCACGCCAATGAATGCAGTCATTTTAGTGTATGACCTATTTCTCAAAGGAGGAGGATGCAGAACAGTGTGCGTGTTGTAACTTTAAGAAGCATTTCCAAGTGTAGACACGTGCAGGCACTAGTGCCATTGTGAGAGAACAGCCAGAGTGTTAAAATGTATGAGTGTAGTAGTCAGTCTGTTTGTAAGTTTATTTAAGGTACTAAGTCTTAATCCTGATGTCTTTGAGTATAATAAAGCTGCTTGAACTGAACCCACAACTGTTCATCTGTTTTATCCTAACCGGACGAGTGACACCAAGTATTGGTCCGACTACCCGCCCCCCTTCTTCCATTTCCAGTTCCAGTATACCCATCAGCATGGACTACCATGGATTTGATTTGCCCCGGGGTGCCTTTGTCAAAGCCAACAGTCCCACCCACTTTGACAGCATCCCTTTCTCTTTCTACTATGATGCTTTCAGATCAGGAAGAGATTCTGAGCCAAAGCATCGCTACTGAAGCTCAAAGGGTTGGGTCAACTCCGAAATTATCAGAGATGTACCTCTCTCTTGGGGCCTCTGCACTCAACTACCCCACCATTAACTGGGAAAACTACTCATGTACTAACTCCTTAGTGCAACGCTTTCTGGAATTCATAAACTCCAATGCCCTAGATCAACTTATCCACACCCCCACCAGGAGCAACAATATCCTAGACCTAGTCATTACCAACATGAGTGACAGGTGTTCCACACCTGAAGTCAACTCCTCGTTGGTCCGATCCGACCATAAGCTAATCACCCTTGATAAACACATCAAACCCCCATCCCCCATTAAGGAAACCACAGTAAGAAATTTCTCCAAAGCCAACTTCATGCTTCTTAAGACAGAAGTAGTGAACTTCATGACACCCATGCAGATGGACAATACAGTTACAACTGCTGAATCCTACACAAATGCACTCTATAAGCACTTACATGAGTGCATGGATCGTGCTATCCCAAACAGAACCAAGACCCCATCCTCCAAAAAAAGGAAGCCAATCTGGTGGTCCCCAGCCATAAACAAACTGTACAACAGAAGGAAGAAACTGTTGCAAAAGAGAGTAAAATCCCATGAGTGGAGGAGCTCCCTGGTCAGCCTCAGTAAGAAGCTGAGATCCCTTATAAGATCCTCCAAAGCTAGCTACGAAAATAAAATTGCCACTAATTCCAAGGACAACCACAAAGCATTCTATAGCTATGTCAAGAATCTCAATGGCAACACCCAGATCTGCTCTGAGTTACAGCACAAAGGCATGAAAAATTACAGAACCAACTGATATTGCCAACATCCTGGCAGATAGGTTCAGTGCTAACTTTACCCCCCCCTCACCCCCTAAAGGGCCCATATCTATAAAGGAAGAATGCAGAGTCCCTGTAATCAGAACTACGCAGGTGAAAGCTGCACTCTCTAAAGCCAAAAACACAGCATCCATGGGACCGGACAACATCCCAGGCTGCGTTTTACATGAACTTCAGAATGAACTGGCTCTCCACTTAAGCACCATGTTCAGTAATGGCCTCGCAGCAGGCTTTGTGCCCACTGAATGGCGCACAGCAACAGTTATCCCACTCCACAAAGGGGGAGCCACCACTGATCCCGGGAACTGTAGACCTATTAGCCTGACGAGCTTGGTCTGCAAAGCCATGGAACGTCGTATCATGGAACTCATAAACAAAGACATTGTTAACCTCCAAACTGTGGATCCCACCCAGTTCGGGTTTGTGAAAGGCACATCATGCCTCCTGAACCTGATCAACGTCTTTGCGGCAGTCACCAAAGCCGTAGATGAGGGTAAAGTGGTTCACACAGCCTATCTTGACCTCGCCAAGGCTTTCGACACCATCCCCCATTCTGGAATTATAGCTAAACTCAATAAACTAGACGTAAATCCCTACGTCACAAGATGGGTTGCCAACTGGCTCACTGACAGAACCCACATTGTAAAAGTTGCAGACTCCAAATCTGACCTCAAACCAGTGACAAGTGGAGTACCACAGGGTTCCGTCCTGGGACTGCTCCTGTTTGGTATCTACTTCTCTGAACTACAGGCTAACACAGAAGGTCTCTGGCTAACAAAGTTCTCAGATGATTGCAAACTAGGAGCCATAGTCAAGTCCCCAAATGATGTGAACATCCTACAGAAGGGCCTCTCTGAGACCGATGCCTGGTGTCAGAGCCATGGCTTCAAGCTCAGTGTCAAAAAGTGCAGTGTCATCCCCTTTGGTAAAAACTCTGTACCCATGAACTACCACATAGGCAGCAATCTACTTAACATACCCATGAACTACCACATAGGCAGCAATCTACTTAACACCGAATGCGTGATGAGACCTTGGGACCCAGGTGGACAGTAGTTTCTCCTTTGATAGTCACATTGCCACAGTAGTCAGGAAGTCCTACGTGGCACACCTCATCATAAAAGGGTTCTCATCCAGGAAAAAAGAGGTCATCGTTACCCTCTACTCATCACGCATTAGGCCCATTATAGAGTATAACGCCCCTTTTGGAATGTACCTCACAAGACATCTGCAGCAGCTGGAAAGGCCACAGAAGTACCTCACAAAGAGGATTACTGGACTCAAACAAATGCCCTACACTGACCGCCTCAAAAAACTCCAGCTTTACTCCGTAGCGTATCGCCTACTCCAAGGTGATTTCTGCCTAACATATAAAGCTATGTCAAACCCAGAGCTGTTGGACATGCTACACCTAAAGAAATCCCAATCCCTCCGAGCTACATGCTCTAGGGACCTAAACCTTGTCACCACAATAAACAGGACATGCTGGAGGGATAGATTCCTATCCCAGAGACTTCCCATACTCTGGAACAGGCTACCCATCTATGTCAAGCAAAGTTCTTCATTAGCACTCTTCAAGAAAATTCTTGATGAGTGGATGGGAAATAGGAAATACATCCCGGGGATCACTTCTGTGTCTGCTCGTTAGTGGCACAGGAAAATAATTTTCTTGGGTGGTGTAAGCCAGTGAACCTTGTTGGCTAGGCTTGCATAGGCCCTTGGGCCGCGACAGCCTAGTACCTACCTATGAATAACTCAGAGCCAAGATCAGCTTCAGAGTTGAGACTCCCTTGGTGCCAGGATTTCTCCATCTTTAGACAGGAGAGGGGCCTTCTTGGGGTGTGATTGCAGTTTCGGCCTTTGAGGCTTTCAAGGGGGTCCTGGCTGTCTCAAAGAGGAAGGCGCTTCCACCCAGCTCAGTTCAACCCAAACCTCAGCAGGACTCTGATTCTTCTTCCCATCACTTTGTCAGATAGGGACAGTCAGTTCTGCAGGGCTTCTGAGGCTGTTTGCTATGTTAGCTCCCATTCTGATTCTGAATCTTCTGATTACCTACACAGTACAGGTTCGCAGAAAGCAAACATGCAAGAGGAAGCACGTAGACTCATCATCGGAGTCTTTCACTGAAGACAGTGTTGTGGATGAAGGTGAAAGTGAAGGCTCCTCACGGTCCCCTCTGAAGACATCACCTTAGGTGCGGTCCTTGAATTGATGAAACAGTGAAGGGCATGGCCACTGACAAAGCTTCACCAGATTAATCTGTATTCCAAGAAGCTTTCTGTTCCAGCTCAACCTTGTCCTGTACTGCCCATTGATCTACTTATTGACTTGGTGGAACCAATCCCAAAAAATAAAAAAAATAATTTTGTCAGCTCCCAAGGTCAAAGGTCCACCATTGGATGCCTTGATGGTAGCAGAAGCCACTAGAAAAGAACTGTCTGACGAAAGTTCATCAGTCCATTCCTCTAACAAGGAGTCCAAGTCTATGGATAGTTTTGGGAAATGGACCTATGTTTCTGTAACATTTGTCCTCAGAGTGCTGAACTAATTGGCCTACATTACACAATTCTAGAGAGACTTGACCAAAGAGTTCTCCATGTCTTTCTTGGATATTCTGCCTGCAGATGTTCTGAAGACTGTGGACTCCCGGCTTTCTACCCTGTAGTCTACTGTGAATGTAACCATGTGACATGCTTTCTAATGCAGGTAATGGTGCGGCCAGAGCAGCAAGCACAGGCATCAATCATCATGCACCACCATACCTAGATGAGTCTTTGTGATTTTGTGGAAGGTTTCAAGATGTCCATCATTAATGCCCCTCTTGATGGGTCCACTCTTTTTGGACCAAAGGTAAAGGAAGCATTAACCAGGAGCCCAAAAATGGTAAAACTCTCTGCAGTAGCAGTCTGCTTTACCACCCCATAAAGAACCTTCTCTAGAAGTCAGAGAAGTGAAAAGAAGATGCATTTCCACAAATCACAGAATTTTTATCAGGACAGTTTTGGGGATAGACCATTTTGTGATAGAGTAGGAGGCATGTGTAATGGACATCACCATAAAGGCAGATGCAGATGGCACAAACAGGACTTTTGCAATCCCTTCACCAAAAAGCCCCACCAACACTCCCGAAAGGTTGCCTGGCTGCTGCATTCTGGAGTTACTTGTCCTGGCAAAACGTAATTAGATTCATGGGAGCTAAACATAATTTCTAGAGGCTATTCAATTCCCTTTTCCCTTCCACTAGTAAAGAAGAAGGTTCCCGGTGTACCCACCCAGTCAGTGCAGCAGCAGAGGTTTCCAAGCTGCTAGGAAATAAGTCATCCAACTGGTCCCTGAAGACCATTTTGAGTCTGGAGTCTATTGGATGTTATTTTTAGTACCCAAGAATTGGAGACCTCAGACCCATTGTAGATCTGGATTTTGCTTTGTTTAGAGCTGATGGAAACCAAGATCTGTGTTGAAAAGCTAAGGGAGGTGGGTTGTGCATCTGTGTAAATGAAAATTGGTATGTGAACTGTGAAATTATATGAGGTGCAATGCTCTGAAAATGTAGAATTCTTGACAGTGAAATGCAGAACTTCCTGTGTACCCAGAGAATTTAATGGAGACTGTGTAACAGCTGTGTATATACCACCTAGTCCCAATACCTCTGAGGTTCTTAGCATACTGCACAATTACATATGTGAGCTGCAAAGTAAAAATCCTGACCATGCATATGTGATAGCTGGGGACTTCAATAAAGCGGATCTCAGAGAGGTGCTACCCCACTACCATCAATTTGTGGACTTTCCCACAAGGGCAGCAAATACCCTTGACAAGGTTTATACCAACATAAAGGGAGCATACAAAGCAGTCCAGCAGCCAAACTTGGGTAACTCTGATCATATTTCAGTAAGATTAATAACTGCTTACAAACCTCTGCTGATCAGAGAAAAACTTACTGAGAAACTGATCAGGGTCTGGAATGAAGGGGCAATGGAAAGTCTCGGGGACTGTTTTGATAATACCTGCTGGGACGTCTTCAGAGAAGCAGCCACTTTCAATTAGCATGTGAACGTAGGGAACATAGACAAGTATGCAGACACTGCAGTGGCATATATTTCAAAATGCGTGGAGGATGTACACTATCTACCACCAAGAAGATTACAATCAGAGCCAATTAAAAACGTTGGCTAACCAACTGAGTGTATGTGCTTCTGAGGGGAAGGAGTGAGGCATTCAAGGCCAAGGGCAAGGTGAGTCTATGTGAAGCAAGGGCTAACCTAAAAAGGAGTATCAAAGAAGCCAAGAGAGAGTATGGAAGAAAGGTACAAAGTTGCTTTGAGGACATGAGGGACACCAGGAGCCTGTGGCAAGGCATTCAGCAGCTAACTTGACTACAAGACCAAGTCAGTTTGATGTGATGGCAGCACAGAATTTCTGGACAGACTGTACTCATTCTGCGGCAGATTTGAGAAGAACAACAATTTAGCTGCTACAAAGCTACCCACTGGTCAGAATGAGACCGTGCTCAAACTTAACCCTGGAGAGGCACTTGTCTAGCCACACTGGAGGTAAAGCTCTCTCTAACCAAGACTGAACTTGACAGTCAAGAGGAGAAGGTAAACACTTGCACCACACCACACTCAACACATAGTCCCACTAAACCTATACCACCAAAATCCACACACAGAAATACAAAAACATTTGCAGAGGCTCTCAGTAATAATTTGCTCAAGCAACAGAGACCTCCAAAGCAGAAACGCAATCAACCTCCACCCACCAGCACAACCCAAATGAGACACAGCCCACAGACTCAGTGTGCCAATAAACCACAGCCCATAAGGCAAACCAACGTACTCAACACACTAGTCGTAGGTGACTCTATAGTCAGGCACACTGATGTCCCACTCACCAGGCTAAACAAGGAGGTTACTGTCACTCCCTGTCTGGTGCCAGGATCTGCCACATAACCCATGCACTCAGGTCACTACACAACAAGTACAAATATGATTCAGTCATTGTCCATGTTGGTGTGAACGACCTGAGATGTACCTCCCTGGACTGCATGAAAAGAGACATGGAAGAGCTCTCCAATCTTGTAGTCCAGGCAGGTGTGACCCTAGCCCTGAGTAGCATCCTGCCATCACCCAGAATGATACTGCAGTACAAGGACAAAATGATTGATTTCAACAAATGGCTAAGTTTCTGATGTCATTCTAAGGGGATCCAGTATCTGTCTGCCTGGGACGATGTGGTCGACAGAACGCAATGCTTTGTTGGAGATGGCCTGCACCTATCGCCCTTGGGATTCCAGATACTGGCTAAGGCTCTTGCCACCCCTATGGTGCCTTTTTTAGGTAAGGTTCAAATGACAAATTCATCACCATAACAGGAACAAGCAAGTAAAAACTAAGGGTCATGTTACTCAGTGCTAGACGTCTGAATCTCAAAAAGCACTCACTTGATGCACTCCTTAAAATGGAGAACATCAATATCTGTGCAGTGACCGAGACCTGGTTCAAGGCTCTAGAGAGCACCCCTGCATTACCAGGCTATAACTCATACCACACTTTTCGGCCATCTAACCTGGACCAGAACACCAAAGGCAGAGGTTTGTCCATATTCATTAAGGATATCCACACCTCCAGGCTAGTTGCGCAGCATAATGCATCTGAGGTTATCCAAGTGCAGCTAACTGTGGACAAAACTGCAATCCAGATAGTAGCTTGCAACAGATCTCCTGCCATGCCCCAAGATTCCCACTCCTCTTTTATTGATATACTGGAAAATATTAGGGATCAACCAAACACCCTAATAATGGGCAATTTCAACTACCCCACAATTAACTGGAAAAACTACTCATGTACCAACTCCTTCGCTCAACGCTTTTTGGAATTCATGAATTCCAGTGCCCTGGATCCAAATTATCCACACCCCCACCAGGGGCAGCAATATCCTAGAACTAGTTATTACCAACATGAGTGACCGGTGTTCCACACCTGAAGTCAACTCCTCGTTGGTCAGATCTGACCATAAGCTAATCACCTCTAGATATCCACATCCCACCCCCACCCACCATTAAGGAAACCACAGTAACAAATTTCTCCAAAGTCAACTTCGTGCTTCTTAAGACAGAAGTGGCGATCTTCATGACACCCATGCAGATGGATAATACAGTTACAACTGCTGCAACCTACACAAATGCACTCTATAAGCACTTACATAAGTGCATGGATCGTGCTATCCTCCAAAAAAAGGAAGCCATGCTATCCTCCAAAAAAGGAAGCCAATCTGGTGGTCCCCTGCCATAAACAAACTCTATAACAGAAGGAAGAAACTGTTGCAAAAGAGAGCAAAATCCCATAAGTGGAGGAGCTCCCTGATTAGCCTCAGTAAGAAGTCTAGATCCCTCATAAAATACTCCAAAGCTAGCTATGAAAACAAAATCCCCACTGATTCTAAGGGCAACCACAAAGCATTCTATAACCATGTCAAGAATTTCAATGGCAAAACCCAGATCTGCTCTGAATTACAGCACAATGGCATGAAAATTACAGAACCAACTGATATTGCCAACATCCTGGCAGATAGGTTCAGTGCTAACTTTACCTCTCTCTCACCCCTAAAGGACCCATATCTGTACAGGAAGAATGCAGAGTCCCTGTAATCAAATCTATGCAGGCAAAAGCTGCACACTCAAAACTAAAAACACAGCATCCATGGGACCAGACAACATCCCATGCTGCATTTTACATGAACTTCAGAATGAACTGGCTCACCACCCAAGCACCATGTTCAATCATAGTCTCACATCAGGCTTTGTGCCCACTGAATGGTGCACAGCAGCAGTTATCCCACTTCACAAAGGGGGAGCCACCACTGATCCTGGGAACTATTGCCTTATTAGCCTGACGAGCCTGGTCTGCAAGGCCATGGAACGTATCATCATGGAACTCATAAACAAAGACATTGGTAACCCCCAAACTCTGGACCCCACCCAGTTAAGGTTTGTGAAAGGCAGATCATGCCTTCTGAACCTGATCAAATTCTTTGAGGCAGTCACCAAAGCCGTAGACGAAAGTAAGGTGGTTCACACAGCCTGTCTTGATCTCGCCAAGGCTTTCAACACCATCCCCCATTCTGGAATTATAGCTAAACTCACTAAACTAGGTATAAGTCCCTACATCACAAGATGGGTTGCTAAATAGCTCACTGACAGAACCCACACTGTAAAAGTTGCAGACTCCAAGTCTGACTTCAAACCAGTGGACAAGTGGATTACAACAGGGTTCAGTCCTGTGACCTCTCCTGTTTGGTATCTACTTTTCTGAAGTACAGGCTAACACAGAAGGCCTCTGGCTAATGAAGTTCACAAATGACAGCAAACTAGGAGACATAGTCAAGTCCCCAAATGATGTGGACATCCTACAGAAGGGCCTCACTGAGACAGATGCCTGGTGTCAGAGGCATGGCCTCAAGCTCAATGCCAAAAAGTGCACTGTCACCCCCTTTGGTAAAAACTCTGTACCCATGAACTACCACATAAATGGCAGTCTACTTAATGCTGAATGTGTGATGAGACCTTGGGACCCAGATGGACAGCAGTCTCTCCTTTGATAATCACATCGCCACAGTAGTCAGGAAATCCTTCTATGTGGCACACCTCATCACAAAAGGGTTCTCATCCAGAAAGAAAAAGAGGTCATTGTTCCCCTCTACTCGGCACTCGGACCCATTATTGAGTACAATGCCCCTTAAGGAATGTACCTCACAAGACATCTGCAGCAACTGGAAAGGCCACAGAAGTACCTCACAAAGAGGATTACTGGCCACAAACGGATGCTGTACACTGACTGTCTCAAAAAATTCCAGCTTTACTCTGTAGCATATCACCTAGTCTGAGGAGATTTCTGCCTAACATATAAAGCTATGTTAAACCCAGAGCTGGTGGACATGCTAAACCTAAAGAAATCCCAATCCCTCCGAGCTACATGCTCTAGGGACCCACACCTTGTCACCACAATAAATAGGACATGCTGGAGGGATAGATTAATGTCCCAGAGACTTCATATACTCTGGAACATGCTACCCATCTATGTCAAGCAAAGTTCCTCATTAGCACTCTTCAAGAAAAATCTTGATGAGTGGATGGGAAATAGGAAATGCACCCCAGGGATCACTTCTGTGGCTCTGGTTGACAGGGGCACAGGAAATTAACTTTCTTGGGTGGCGTAAGTTAGGGAACTACAAAACCATTCATGTACTAGTTTTTCGAAATATTCGTCATACCCAACTTTTCTTACATACAAGGGTAACATGTTCCAGAATATGAAAAAGAACTCTGAATTTCAATTCATGACTGTGGTAAAGAAACAAATTACAGTTCCCTTAAGAAAATGCATGATGCTAAAAACTAATACCCATTGTAGCTGCATATACTTTATTCCTACAACACTTATTTTATTTATTTTGTTTTACTTTGTTTTGATTTTGTTTATTCATCTGGGTTAAGTTAAAAATTCTTTTTTAGCAGAAGCCTGGGAAGAAACGCTCCAACATATTACAAACATTTTTAAACAGACAATAAGTAGTTTACATTAATAATTATATACATACATTTGCTAATTAGGTTACATTCATATGAACTAAAGGCAACTATTACAGTATAAAAGATACTTCTCCATTTAGCAGATGTTGAACATTGAATAGCATTTGAAGAGCTGTGTTCGTGGGTTAGTTAATAGATAATAGGTTTTGTGATTAGTGCTTAGAAAGCCAAAAAAGTGGAGGTGAGAGAAGCAACTGAGGGCAGAAAATGTGGGACATTAAGCAGGTTCAGAGACAATTGTATATGGCTATCATAAGGTTTATGTTGTAGTGGTGAGGGTTAGCAGTGTCTAAAAACTATTTGTATGGTTGTGAGATGCTAGTAAAACTGTTGAGATATGGGTGATGACTGATTGAGGGGCATAGGATTCATAGTGAAGAGAAATGTTTTGGTGATGTCGCAAGCTGAAAATAACAATGGCACTTATCTTGAAGGTAACCCTAAACCATCAGTGTAAATCTGTCTGCAATGTATAGGGTCATGAGGCAGACTCTGGGTGTATTGAAGGTTTTATATATTAATATTAAATTATCTTTTAATAGTCTGTAACAGAGAAAAATGATCTGAGTGGAATTATTGTATTTATTTTTTTAACCAGTGTAGGGCACAGATTCCATTGAACCCATTTCAGTCTCAGCCTGAGGAGATATGTATATATGAATAAATCTGTATCTATATTTATCTTATCTATTTATGTGTGTGTGTGTGTGTGTGTGTGTGTGTGTGTGTGTGTGTATATATATATATATATATTTATTTATATCTATCTATATATATATATATCTATATATATTGTTTAAACGAATTTGACTTACCCAAGCTGAATCCACCAAAGCTGCATTACAAAGAATGCACAGACTGCCGAATTCCTTTCCCTGTGAAAGGAACCACTTGGCCACCATGGTAATGAACTGAAATGAAGGAAAAGTAAGCCCACCAGGCAGACAACTTAGAGTGGAATCACCACTTTTTCATTGCTACTTGAAAAACATTTCAATGTTACTAATTAGGCCTTGACATTTTCTTAATGACCTCCTCCCAAGATATCCTTCAAAACTTTTTTTGTCTTTGTGGACTTAGAGAAAGCATATGACAGGGTGGCTAGATAGGAGTTGTGGTATTGTATGAAGAAGTTGGCAGTGGCAGAGAAGTATGTAAGAGTGGTACAGGATATGTACAAGGGTAGTGTGACAACGGTGAGATCTGCCGTGGGAGTGACTGATGCATTTAAGGTGGAGGTGGGATTACATCAATAATCAGCTCTGAGCCCTTTCTTATTTGCAATGGTGATGGACAGGTTGACAGACGAGATCAGACAGGAGGCTCCGTGGACTCTGATGTTTGCAGATGACATTGTGATCTGTAGTGAGAGTAGGGAACAGGTGGAGACGACCCTGGAGAGATGGAGATATGCTCTAGAGAGTAGAGGAATGAAGGTCAGCACGACTAAGACAGAATATATGTGTGTGAATGAGAAGGAGGATAGAGGAATGGTGAGGATGCAGGGAGTAGAGGTGGTGAATGTGGATGAGTTTAAATACTTGGAATCAACAGTTCAGAGTAATGATGAGTGTGGAAGAGAGGTGAAGGAGAGTACAGGCAGGATGGAGTGGGTGGAGAAGTGTGTCAGGAGAGATTTGTGACAGATGAGTACCAGTAATAGTTAAAGGGAAGTTCTACAAGAGGGTAGTGAGACCAGCTATGTTAAATGGGTTGGAGGCAGTAGCACTGACAAAAATGGCAGGAGTCAGAGATGGACGTGGCAGATTTAAAGATGTTAAGATTTGCACTGGGTGTGACAAGAGTGGACAGGATTAGGAATAAGTATATTAGAGGGTCAGCCCAGGTTGCATGGTTTAGAGACAAAGCCAGTGAGACAATATACTTAGCATCCCTCCTCAGCACATGTCCAAACCGATTACATTGGTTTGGACATGTGCTAAGGAGGGATGCAGAGTATATTGGGAAAAGGATGCTAAGGATGAAGCTGCCAGGTAAGAGGAAAAGAGGAAGGCCTAAGATAAGTTTCATGGATGTGGTGAGGGAGGACATGCAGGTGGTTGGTGTGACAGAGCAAGATGCAGAGGACAGGAAGAAATGGAAACAGATGATCCGCTGTGGCGACCCCTAACGGGAACAGCCAGAAGAAAAAGAATGAGGAGGAGGAGTATGGCCAATAATGTATAATCGACAGCGGTTATATAATCGGCTAAATAAATGTTAAATAGCTCTGGACTGACTCAGATGCTTACCTAAGTAACCTGGTATTTTTGTCTTTTGTTTTCTTCCATTTACCCAGTTTTCATTTAAATGAGTACTGTATAATCATTTATTAGGCTTGAGAAGGTAGACCAGGATGTAACAGTATGAGGACTGTAGAAGGCTGACAAGGCTTATTGGTGAACTTCACAAATAATTATTTAATTTAAGAAAGTTCTGATATGCACTCAACACACCTGGCTTTAGAGGAATAAACAGTGAAATCAAATAGTAAAGGCGCAGTTTGCTGCAGTAAAAGAGAGTCTTCTAACTAGAAACATGTAATACATGCAGTTAAGTGATGCAGGTTATGTTGCAGATAAATTTCCGCAAGCTCCTGCCTTTTGCCCTGCAGACTTCTACAGCAGCAGAGAGACTTTGGAGTGATTAAGTATCATTTTTCTGCCTTTTCTTGCAGCCTTTAGCTAATTCCACCTAAAATGCTGATTTTCTAGAGTTTCTGTGATTTAAAAACCTTGTTTCAGCTACCTATTGTACTTATTTTACTGCCTGCACTTTAACAAAGCTGTTTTTGTGTTTAAATTACCTGTTTAACTGTTGTAGGCTATACACTCGCGTGTGATAGCCATTTCTGTGCATTTAGTCTTTTTTTGATTGTATCTGCTTTATTTTCTGAAAAAACAAAACAAAAAAAAATGTACTTGTTTTTCCACCTTTCTAAACTAGTATAGTCCAGTTTTCAGGTTAGTGCTGAACTCAGGGCTGTGTTACAAGTTTCTTTCTTTGCCCATACCTTACTTGGACAGAAGGAAGTTTCTCTGTTGACTGTGAGAGAGCGAGCTTTGAGCAACCTTTCTGTCCCTGGAGGAGTGGTTTCAGCCCAGAAATTAGTAGTTTATTGACCATTTTGGGCTCATTTCTATTTTTTTTTCATTTCCCTGCTATAAAACCCGCATTTGCACGTTTTTTTTTTCGCTGGGCAGCGTCGGTTAGCTAGGGTATAACTATTCCTGGCTCTACAAAGTGTACTCTTCAGTTTTTCCCTTGGAACTAGACAAACTTTCAACTTATGCACTCAAACCATTCACTTCTCATACCGGCACTTACTCAAAACTCATAGCAAGTACTAATAAACCTTCGCATTAGACCCCCCCCATACTATAGAGAAGGACAAGGCTATCTATTTGACCTTACCAGCCAATCAGTAAAACAGTTTACTGTACCTATCCAGGCATGTCCAAAGGGCAGTGTCAGGTGTACTCTCCAGTCCAACTGGTGAATTTGGGCATTTTGAGGCAATGCTACAATTGCCTCATGTAGACAGACAACCCTCTCCTCTTTCCAACAAACACTAATACATGTGAGAGATGCAATTATACACCCAAACTGGAGGCTAAGCTCTCTCAACCCAAGACTGAACCAGGCAGTCAAGAGGAGAAGGGAATTACTTGCATCACACCACCAGTCTCACATTAGACGTATGAAACCAGCACCGGCAAAAAACACACATAAATACATTAAAACATACTCGGAGGCTCTAACTAAAAATTTGTAGAAGCAACAGAGACCTCCAAAGCAGACATCCAAGCAACCTCCACCCCCCAACACAAACCATGAAGCACATACTTCACAAAACCAGTGTGCCACACAATCACAGCCCTCAAGGCAAAATAACATACCCAACACACTAGTAATATGTGACTCTATAGTCAGGCACACTGACATCCCACTCACTAGGCTGAACAAGGAGAAGGTTACTGTTAGCTGTCTGTCAGGTGCCAGGATCCACCACATAACACAAGCACTCAGGTCACTCCAGAACAAGTACAACTAGGACTCTGTCATTGTCCATGTTGTTATGAATGACCTGAGCCATACCTCCCTGGACTACATGAAAAGAGACCTGGAGTAGTAGCCCAGGCCGGTATGGCCCTGTGTAGCATCCTGCCCTCACCAAGAATGATACCACAGTATAGAGAAAAAATTATCAATTTCAACAATTGGCTAAGCTTCTGGTGTTATTCAAAGGGGATCCAGTGTCTGTCAGCCTGGGATGATATGCTCGACAAGCCACGCTGCTTCGCTAGAGACGGCTTGCACCTGTCACCCTTCGGCTTTCGAATACTGGCCAAGGCTCTTGCCACCCCCATAGTGCCTTTTTTTTAGGCAAGGCTCAAAAGACAAAAACCCACCACCGTAAATAGCATAAGTAACAACTGAGGGTAATGCTACTCAATGCCAGAAGTCTAAACCTCAAAATGCATGCACTCAAGGCACTCCTCAGTATGGAGAAAATCGGTATATGTGCAGTAACAGAAACCTGGTTTAAGGCTCCAGAGAGCACCCCAGCACTACCAGGCTACAACTCATACCATACATTTCGGCCACAAAACCCAGACCGAAATACAAAAGGTGGGGGAGTATCCAAATTAATCAAGGATACCCACACCTCCAGGTTAGTGGCACAGCACAATGCTTCAGAGATCATCCACGTGCAACTAACAATGGGCAAAACTGCTATTCAAATTATAGCTTGATACAGATCACCAACCATGTCCCAGGACCCCCACTCTGCATTCCTAGAAACACTGGGAAACATAAAGGTCTTACCAAACACCCTGATACTGGGTGATTTCAATTACCCAGACATTAACTGGGAGAACTACTCAAGCACAAACTCCCTTGCCCAACATTCCCTAGAATTTATAAACTCCAACTCCCTGGATCAACTGGTCAACACCCCCACCAGAGGTGACAACACATTGGACCTGGTCGTCACCAACATGTGCGACCGGTATTCCACACTGGAGGTTAACCCCTCGCTGGTTAGATCTGACCATAAACTAATCACTCTTGATATCCACATTCCGCCACCACCCCCGGTCAAAAAAAACACCATGAAAAACTTTTCAAAAGCAAACTTCACGTTACTTAAGACCGAGGTGGGAAGTTTCAAAGTCCCCATGCTAAAGGATAACGCTGTCCAAGCTGCAAAATCCTTTACTAATTCACTCTACGGATACCTACAAGAATCCATGGATTGTGCTATCCCAAACAAAACCAAGACTCACTCCTCCAAAAAAGGAACCCTGTCTGGTGGACCCCTGCCATAAACAAGCTACACAATAGGAGGAGGAAACTAGTACAGAAGAGAGTAAAATCCCAAGAAGGGAAGACATCCCTGATCAGTATCAGCAAGAAACTACATTCCCTTATAAAATCATCCAAGGCTAGCTTTGAAAGAAAAATTGCCACAGACTCCAAAGATAACCACAAGGCATTCTTTAGCTATGTCAAGAATTTAAGTGGCAATTCTCAGATCTGCTCTGAGTTAGTGCAGAATGGCACAAAATACACTGAACCGACCGATATAGCCAACATCCTGGCAGACAAGTTCAGTGCAAACTTCACTCCCCTCTCAGCCCCAAAAGGGCCCATAACTATATCAGAAGAATGTAGTGCCCCTGAAATCACAGAGACTCGGGTTAAAACAGCCCTCTCCAAAGCCAAAAACACAGCATCAATGGGACCGGGCAGTGTCCCAGGCTGCGTCCTACACTAGCTCAAAGATGAACTAACCCCTCACCTAAACACACATACATCCT
Source organism: Protopterus annectens (assembly GCF_019279795.1). Taxonomy (NCBI): domain Eukaryota; kingdom Metazoa; phylum Chordata; order Ceratodontiformes; family Protopteridae; genus Protopterus; species Protopterus annectens. Next base: position 214,573,320 of record NC_056728.1, read on the forward strand.
CCAAAAGGGTCTCACTGAGACAGATACCTGGTGTCAAAACCAATGCCTCAAGCTAAATGCCAAAAAGTGCATAGTCATCCCCTTTGGAAAAAACAAAGTACCCACAAACTACCACATAGGTGGTAGCCCCCTAAATATGGAAGACGTAATAAGGGATCTGGGGACCCAAGTAGATAGTAACCTCTACTTTGATAATCACATTGCCAAAGTGGTTAGAAAATCCTTCTATGTGGCCCACCTAATCACAAAAGGGTTCGCATCCAGATCAAAAAAGGTCATTGGGCCCCTCTATGCATCACTCATCAGACCCATCATAGAGTACAATGCCCCATTTGGGATGTACCTTGCAAGACACCTGCAACAGCTGGAAAGACCATAGAAGTACCTCACCAAGAGGATCACTGGCCTCAAACAGATGCCCTATGCAGCTTGACTGAAGAAACTCCAGCTGTACTCTGTTGCATACCGCCTACTCAGAGGTCATCTCTGCCTGACATAAAAGGCTATGTCCAACCCAGAATTGATGGACATGCTCCACCTAAAGAAAACCATTTCCCCTCGAGCCACACACTCCAGGGATCTAAACCAAACCAAACTGTAGCTTTGGCCAACTAAGACCTGCATGCAATCAACTGAACGCATAAGTGAAGTTAAGTAAATTTTTATCTGCACTTTTTTCAAATAATACACGATTTAAATTAATGTGTTTGTGTTGCATTGAGCAATATCTAGCTGGAAGTTGAGACTGTTTTTTTCAGTAGATCCCCACCCACCCTCCCTGTTTTTGTTTTGGTGTTAATCTTGGTGGCTTTGAAACTGCCCTCCCCTCTTGTAAATTTGCATTTGGACACTCCTCCTGGGCCCATCTCATTTGCTCACTCAGAAAAAAAAATGTATCTGCTTTTACTGTATTTGTGTTTCTTTCTACTTTATTTTTCTTTTGCGTCATCTTAAAAGTACTCAATTGTATTTATTACTGCTTGGTGTAACTCATTCTAAGCCTTTTAGTTGAAGCACTTGGGCTTCAGACCAGTTGGTTTACATTAAGCAGGTTTGTGGTCTGCACTGTAGTGGCAGAACAGGTAGCTTACATCCTTCTAAGTTGGGAACTGCTGATTGAGGGCTCAGTGTCTGTTATTCTAAAAGTGTATTAATTCTGGTTTAATCACTTGGGCTTCAGGCCAGTTATTTTACATTGAGGGTTCGTGGTCTGCACTCTTGTGGGATGAGAGGCAAGGACTCTGCCCTTCTGAGCTGGGAATTTCTGGTTAAAGGCTTACAGTGCCTGCATATTTGAGCTGCTTCTTACTGAAATTGGTACACCCTGTTTGCTGTAGCATAGACTAGATCCAGGCCTGCTGAATCTAGCTTTGTTTGTATAACTTGAGCAGTAATCCAGGCATTCTTTAAAGTATTCAGTTGTATTTATTACTGCTTGGTAGTAACTTGATTAAAGTGTAGCTATCATTCTAAGTCTTTTGGACTAAGCACTTGGGCTTCAGATCAGTTGTTTTACATTAGTAAGGTTTGTGGCCTGCACTGTGGTGGCAGGACAGGTAGCTTACATCCTTCTAAGTTGGGAACTGCTGATTGAGGGCTCAGTGTCTGTTATTCTAAAAGTGTATTAGTTCTGCTTTAAGCACTTGGGCTTCAGGCCAGTTATTTTACATTAAGAAGGTTCGTGATCTGCACTCTTGTGGGATGAGAGGCTGGACTCTACCCTTTTGAGCTGGGAATTTCTGGTTAAAGGCTTATAGTTAGTGCCTGCATATTTGAACTGTTTCTTATTGAAATTGGTACACCTTGTTTGCTGTAGCATAGACTAGATCCAGGCCTGCTGAATCTAGCTTTGTTTGTATGCTTGTTGTTTGTTTGCTTGTTATTTCCCTGAAACGCTAATTCCACCTAAAACGCGGCTTTTCAGCGCTTCTGTGGATCCCTAGTGATATCTGCATTGCTTACTGTACTTATTTCCTTGTTTCACTTGAAAGAAAGTTACTGTTTGTCGTTTTTGCATTTAAGTTACCTGTAACACATTGCATTTAAGTTACCTGGCACTTGCTCACTAAAGCAATTATGTAAGTCAGCACTAAAAAATTAAAAGCACTACACCCTCACAAACTCCCCTTGAGTACCTTGTTCCCCATTGGCCCTTTTTTCAATTATAAAGGAATTCCCAATACTATTGTAGCATGTCCCAAGGTCAGTTGTCAATCTCCTCTCCGATCCAGCTGGTGAATCTGGGAATCTTGAGGCAATGTTACAACTGCCTCATGTACACAGACAACCCTCTCCTCCTCCCAACAAATTCCAACACATGTGAGAGATGCAACCATATAGCCAAATTGGAGGCTAAGCTCTCTCAACTCAGTAATGGCGTAACCAGTCAGGAGAGGGAAACCACACTCACTACAATTCCAGTCTCACATAGACCTACCACGACAGCAAACCAAACACATAAACAAACAAAAACATACTCGGAGGCTCTAAATAAAAATCTGCCTAAGCAGCAGAGACCTCCAAAGCAGACACCCAAGCAACCGCTACCCCAAAACAAAACATGTGCAACACATAGCTCACAA